>NW_015628942.1:388852-390688 GCF_001515625.1 Sinocyclocheilus rhinocerous
TGTCATGTCCTCGGTTTGATCACCCTGTCCTTCAGTTTTCGTGTTTTGTATCAGTCTGCATGTTGTGAACACATGGTGTTTTGTTTTGATCATTCACCATGTACTCTTCCGTGGCGTTCCTCCCTCCCTCTCGTTACCATCTGTATTGCTCATTATTGTTTGATTTTGCTCACCTGAATTCAATGTTCTGTTAGTCTCCTGCTCTATTTATTCCCCTCTTGTGTGTAGTCCAGTGCTAGATCGTTGTTCGCCAGTTCGCCAACGCTCAGCCGTCCCGTCTGGTCCTGTCAAGTCCAGTCTATTCGTGCCATTGTCGGCTCCCTGTCAGGTTTTTGTTGCTTCTTCCTTTGGTTTTGTTTTTCTATTTCTCCTTCCCCGTTTCCTAGGCCGGGCGTCTGCTTCCCCGCAGAAGTTTTTCTCGCCCCGCTCGGACGCCGGCTTCCCTGCCTCTGCCTCCCCTCTCCACCCTCTGATTCCTCATGCGGCCGTGCCATTGAGCGCCCTCTGCCGGGTGTTTTTGCAAGGACTGTTTTTGCTCAGTATTCCTGTTGGACTATTTTTCTATTACCCCGGCTGGTTTTTTGTTCATTCGAGGAATTTCCCTTTTTGTTTGGACTTATTATAATAAACAGTTTTCCTGCTGAAGCCTGCATCTGTGTCCGTGTTGTGTGCCTGACACTTAAAGTGTATTGAGAAGGTGGAGAGTTTAATGGTACTTGTTGTTGAATGACATCTTTGGTTTCCTTCTGCTTGTCACAGGGGGCTTTATGTTTGGAGAGGGTAATTAGCAGCAGAAGAAGGTCAGAGTCTGTACCACACCAGTGAGACAGCGAGGGATAGAAAGAAAGAGAGCTAAGAGAAAGAGAGCTTGTTATCACAGGAGGGTTTAATAGGGCTCTTCTCGAAGCAGGTCAGATGTCTGAACATCTCACGTGTGATAAAGCGAGTGCTTCTCTTATACAGCTGACAAATCTTTGTCTCTGAATTTAAACTGACACTGTGACATTACTGACCTCCCACAAAACAAATATATGCCCCAGGGAGGCATGTACCCCCACAGACCTGAGCCTTCTGTCTGTTCCTTGAGGGCTTCCAGCAGACAGAAAATTCACCTGAGATCTCGCCAGGCTGGCGCTGGGTAATTAGATAATGATAACACTCAGACACAGACAGCAGAGCTCTCTTATGCTGGCATATGCAAATGCACCCCTTAAAGTAATAGTTCACCCAAAAATCAACTGGATATTTAAACTCTTCAAGGTGCATTGGGTCCAGGTTTGATGTTAATATCCTAGTGGTAAGCTTGATCTATTTGTGCTGCAAAACCAAGAGTCCTAGTGGTCAGGTTGTGCTGAATGTCCAGAAGCTTAAACTATATGCACAAAGGGGCACGGGGCCCAAAGTGATTAGCTTGCACTAGATGTACTGAGGCAAGGCTCGCAAAATCGCTAGCCCGACATCCCGGGGCTATTGTGTTTTCCAGTCAGGCTACCAAAATGTATCACCACTCTGCCCAATGGGTTATCTTAAATGCAGCTCTCCCGCGGGTCCTTAAAAACTCCTAAAGTGAGTTGTATCAATCTTAAGGACATAAAAAGTTTTAAATACTTTAAATGGTATAAGAAATGTCTTAATTATAATTTCAAGAGGTCTTACAGTTGGGGATGGAAAGACAAGCGTCGCGATATGGCTGGATAAAACTTCAAAAGGCAATGATGTCATTGAATAAATATGAGCGCTGCATGTTTCAAGTCAAAACGCGGCGCGGATGTCTTTATTTGAATGTATCTGAAGGGAACCGACTGTCCTCAGAAACGTATCGTTGGCATTTTAATT
>NW_015628942.1:392293-402301 GCF_001515625.1 Sinocyclocheilus rhinocerous
ATTTCATTTTACCTATAATTCCTGATAAAGCAGCGTTTATGAGCGTGGAGCTGCTTTGTGTACAGCCATTACTGGGGAAACCGCAATATTTCAGCGCTCCTAAAGCGCCACCTCGTGGCAGAGAATGAATTTGCATTTCCAAAAAGCCTTACTTGCTGTTTATCGTCAGATCAATGCAAATATCAACTCGTGTTTTTTACACAGCAAACACATAGAGTTGTAAATGAGAAAGAAGTTAATTTGCCTTCTAAAAATCTAAACAATTAATGTTTAGATATATAAAAAAGATATATATTTATACTACGGGCCATTGAATGCTTGAATCTGATTGGCTGACGAACGTTCTAAGGTGTGCAATTATTTTCAGTGAAACGCACAGCGAACGTAGCAGGCACCTCTGGACCGCATTACATGTCCATATAACTTTGCCAAATGATTTCTGTTATTTCAAAGGTCTTACAACAGCACAATAACCAAAACCCACAACAACACCGGGCATACAAATACATATAGTAAGCAATATGATAAAAACGACAGATAATTTCCATGTTTTGCAACATAATTAAGTTTTATTATGTAGGTAAAGCCAGGGCGGTCGCAAGGGGGGTGCGAGGCCCTGTGCGAAGTTGACGTGCAAGGCCCTCTGCAATTGTGTGTGTGTGTGGGGAGGGGGTGGTTGCTATAATAATGAACACAACTTTAACACACATCTGATTGTGATGCCATGCTCACTGACATGCTTGCTCACGTGCACGCTCATAAGAATTGTAAGATCTACTGCATAATAATAATAATAATAATAAAGCAATTAAATAAGTAAATATGAATGCTAAAATAAGTTCTAGGTTTGTATTTATTTATGAAGAGTTCAAATGCCAAAGCCTCTAAGTGCCATCTAAAATTTTCTTCCAAAATGGTTACTTTCTCAGGCTCCTATGTTTATGTTCAGTTGTTTTACTTTAATGTGAAAGAAAATAAACTATTCATTGCCATACTGAACCGGAGCCTGATAAAAGCACCGGAGCAGACAGGAGCCTGATAAAAATGCTAATTTTTGAAGAAAATTTAAAATGGCACTTAGAGGATTTTGCATCTTAACTCTTCATATGACGTAGTAATCAATTTACACTATTTGAAAATAATATTTTATTTTAAAATGTGCACATTCACTCTTATTAGTATGTCTAATAGTCGAAAATGCAAACATCTTGTCACATTCATTTATGATTTACATGAATCATGATAGCATATTTTCAATTCAAAACGGCGAAATTTCATAAAAAGTTGAGTAGTTTGCATCACTAGATAGTCTATTACTGTCGGTCGCTGAACATTTCTATCGTAAAACAGTTTTCTAATACAGTACTACTTACATCTTTCCACGAACTCTCGTTGCATTGTGACAGTGACAGTAAGACCCGCCTTCTTTGATTTGATTGGCCATCTCGATTATTTTGACATTGACGAACGCTGTTGGACCACTGAGGCAGACCAACCTAAAAGTTTAACTTTTAAAACTTTTTGTCATCCTAACAACAAACAGCTTTACTCATTCTTATACACAGAGTCTCAAACTGTCTATCAGCTATGACTATTTTAATCTTTCAAAGGACAAAATGGGTGGAAAAACAGTAATAAAAATTAGACATAAACAACATAAAATGCAGGCCAGGCGCGAGGCCCTCTAGAGGTGCGAGGTCCTGTGCGGTTGCACACTTGGCATAGCCCTTGTGACGGTACTGGGTAAAGCACATACCCTATCTCTCCAGCTCTCTCTCCCTCACAGACACACATACATAACTTACAGTACAGAAACATACACACGCTAACGTTGTTATCGCTACTCTGCCGATTTTATTTTAAAAGCTACATGATATTTCTTACAAGCGAGGTAACAATGACGCTGTTCGTGAAGAAAATTAACTTAAAGTTTCACTGTTAGTAGAGACGCTGCTGCCGAACGATTTTGAGAGACACACAGACTCAGAGAGGTAATGTACACTCTCTCTCTCTCTCTCTCTTTCTCTCTCTGTATGTCTAGTAACTTCATTAATATCTGCATTAGTCTGCTATCAACGGCTCAAGCCTCCGTTACTAGGTCTAAAATGACGTTTTGGAATTAGCAATGGAGGCGTTGGATAAAATGCGGAAGAAATTAATCCTACTCACAATAGAGTTTTAAGTACAAAAACCGGACGAATGTCTTTAAATATATCATCTGATCAATGTCTTGAGGTGTGGAAACCGTAGTATAAGCCGAATAATTGACTCCGGGCCATTGTATTATTAGAAAATGTATGCACACCCGAGGTGTAACGGCCACTCCGCATTATTTTTCTAATAATTCAACGGCCAGTCGTCAATTATTCCTTACATATATATATATATATATATATATATATATATATATCATAAGGTGGGTTGCCGCTTAATGACCATGGGAAAATGTGGGTTAGATGGCCAAACCAGTTGAGATGCACTGATATAGACTACTTTTATAATGATTTTAGTGTTTTTTTTATGAGTTTGGGAGCTTGACAGTCTGTAGTCAATATATGCTTTCAATGTATGGAAAAAAAGCCACTTGGAATGTTCTGCCCCACATCTCCTTTGGTGTTCCAGATCAAAAAGAAAATCATACAGGTTTGGCACAACATGATGGTGAGTAAATCTTTCATTTTTGGGTGAAATGTTTCATTAAAAGTTCCTGTCCAAAAGTTTTCCAAAAATAAAATGAGATCAAAAATTCCCAGAACTGTGTCTTGCTTTAGGGTTATTGTACCGGTTCCCCTGATCATGTGCACTCTCCTGCCTAACATGAATTTTCCACTATTTCTGAATCTATCAGTATTCCTCCCTCTCTACGGAATGAGAAATTAGCATTTTGTATCTATTAACTGAAAGAGCTCTCACACACGCTCAGACGGTGGTTTTCCCACACACTGAAGTGGAGAGATTGGCTCTGGGGAGAGTGGTAAAGCCATGAAGCAACACAGTGAATTGATAGGTCTTTCCATGGCAGGGTTTTCAAATCGATGTCCATGGGAAATTAAGCTGTAGTCTTTGAATAAATTGAAGACACTCAAACAACAAACAACAGAAGCCTAAACAAAACAAAACAAAAAAACTCCACAAAGCGAACAAAACTAAAACAGAAATCAGAGATGTCTGTGTATGATCTCCTGAAGAATATTTAAAAATCTGTGAATTCTCTGTGATTTTCTCTGTGAATAATAAGTAGTTTAAGAACATGGAACCAGGGGCTCAGAAGTTCTTTTGTTTTTGTTAAAGATAGCAACAGCAGGTAGTTGGACTGATATTTCTGAGTCTGTGCTAGTGAAACATTCCCTGCTGGTGTTTCACAGTGGTCCTGCTTGCACCTGGTTTCAATATCTGTCTTGGGTGATCTGATCCCAAGTGATCAACTGAGACACAAAATCGCTTACACCTGGAATGAACATGCATTTCAAATGCTTCTTCTGTGACAATATGAGTTAAATTGCCCCCCAAGATATTATTTATGTATTTAGGGTTTTTTCAACTTTTTACAGTATAACATAACAATATTTTTTTTCAGTTGGTCAAATTGTTTGACCCCAAGAAGACTTTATTATATTGATGATGTTTGTAAAATAAAAAAAATATATATCTTCAAAATATTTTTTGGGAAATATTGATTAGGATATGTACACGTATTGAAAATATAGTCTTTACCTGCTGGTTACACCACTTGACATTTTTGTTTTACTGTCATTAAATAAAAAACACCAACATCCTGCAACAAAACAACCACAATAAAATGCTTATGTCATTCTAGATTTTAGACACCATCCCCCAGCACTGTGGAGAATCAACAACTGGCAGACGATCTGAATGAGTTCTACTGCAGGTTTCAAATATACCTGAAACCTGATTACATAATCAACTTTAATTTTTCAGATAGACCTATACCTGTGCACATGGCCACAATTTGTTTTCTGATTCTCCTTCATTTCACTCTCATTCATAGTCATAGGGTAGCTTACAAAATCACAGATCTTAATTAATGCATAACAGGAACAGTTACTGTAAGCAATAATTACTCTGTTGTTGTATAAATTTTACGCATTAATCAATAATTAATGTCAGTTATGACATTTCAAATCACTGAGCTGAAGAGTCCCAAAATAGGAGATGATATTCAGCTCTGACGTCTTTGTTTGGAGAAATCCCATTTGCCAACTTCAATAAATGACAGCTTGGGTGATGTCATCACTTCTATCCGACAGTCATAATCCATTAATGCATTACCCATCATGCTCTTTTCCACAGAGGGAAAAGCAATTGATTTCCAATAATTGACCTTCTTTTTTTATTCATGTCATTCTAGATTTTAGACCTAATCTATCTAATGTATCTAATGATGATCTGATGAATGGACATGTTTGTTGTTATTCCTGAAGTCTGAAGCGGTCAATAATTGAAGCAGTCCATGAATTCAATAATTCCCAGTTTACCTTTCATGACTGCTGGCGTCAAATGGAAAACAAGACAATGTGAATGCTGGCACCCAGCACACACACACACACACACACACACACACACACACTGCTTCTCTATGTTCCCTGGGGACTGTATTTGATTGAGCTGTGTGGAGGAGTGTAATGCTGCTGGGTTATGGGCGGATTCCAACTTCCTGTTTGCCAGCAGATACATTCAGAATAATCAACCATAATGGATTGTTCACTCCGCAAAGAGACAGACACCCACTCTGTCCTTTGCTCGTAATACCCAACTGACCCCCATCAGTAAGATGACATTTAGTGGGACGGAATAGCGTTACATTAAGGTCAAGAGGGGACGGCCACCTGCACACACACTGTGCACTCCAAATGGTGAGAATATGAAATGTTCTGTATCGATTCCAGCTCGACCTCATCTCTGACATACTCATTACCTCTCTGTTTGTCTCTCCATTCCTCCTCTGTTCACATTATCCCTATTTCCTGTTTCCTTCTATGACTCACTGGGGCTGACATTTCCAGCCTCGCAAACCTTTGCTCTCTTCCGAACCATTGATCTGCCCACCTAGACTGCATTTGAGCCACCATAGGCAATTTTAGGACATAAATGCGGACTACTTTTCCAAAAAGTAGTCAACCAAATTATGCTGCCTCATAAACAAGTTAATTTTAGTTGAATTCTTAATTTTCGGTTCACGGACGAAAATGTATAAGTTGAAATAGGAATTGACACAATTAAGAATTTAGACTGATGGGCTTCCATGGAATACATTTCCCTTTACAAAATTCATATTAGATTCAAGTTTGGTGAACCTTGACACACATTTGCATAATTGACTAATAGCAATCTTCTTGGTTCAGCAGTGTCCTCTGTGTGGACAGAGATTCATAACTTAGAAACAAATAAAAACAAAGTTACACAACAGATGAGGTTAGTGTTGTGACAGTACCAAAATCTGAGTAGTCATTATACCAGTAAAATTGCACAGTTCTCGATACCAATTTACTGTACTACTGTAACTATTTTATTTTATTTTTTTACTGAACTATTTGAAAATAAGTATATTTAATAAATAATTTAATTATTAAAGCTATTAAATGTCAAACATCACAATTTCAGATAATGTGTCTTATTTTGAAAGGCTGCACCCTCTGGAGGTCATATTTATTGGCCACAAACATCCTTGGGAATGTTTCATTACAGAATAGCAACCATCATAAAACGTAGTTATGTCTTGAGAGGTGGAAATTACTGTAATGTGTTTCTTACTTTGAAATGTAACTTTTCTGAAATGAGGTAGCTTCAATGATGTATGCAACACTGAGATACAGGAATGTTTGAAAGCAGCAGGCTATCAGAGTGGACTGGATCGACAGAGTACTCGGTACTGCGGAAAGGTTGGTATTGTTCCGTTTTTAAAATGTAAGCATTGACTTGCTACCAAAGTACCAGTACTTTGACTGAATTATTTTTAGCAATACATTTTCAGATTTAATTAAATATTAGCATACTTAACATTTCCCTCATCTGTGTCTATCATGTTGAATATGTATTATTATTGTGTTTATTGCCGTAAAATGGGATCGCCTTTTCTGTGATTGATACAGCTGCCTTACAATTGGACCAGAATAAGATATTTTAGAAGGTAGCACAATATTTTGGAACAAAAATTATTTGTGTGCTCCATGTGTTTGCGTTAATTAGAGTATGGTGTGGTTAGCTTAGCAACACTCTATTGGAATCAGTTGTGAGTGTCTGTAGAGTCTCTGAGAGGAGCGTTGTTTTGGTAAGTGAGCGTTATTGGAGTTACTGGCTAGTGTTTCAAATCAGTTGCTAATGAGGTTCTATTTTGGTTAGCATGGCGCCTTAGAAGGTAACTGCTTATGTGTAACGTAGACATCAAGACAGCTCACTGGAGTTTGGGAAGAGACAACTTGTCTTTGTCTTTCCTTCTTTGTTTTTCCGTCTCTGAGTATGATTGATTTGATCTGGTGAGCTGCTAATGCAATTATCTAATTGTGTTTGATGACAGTCTGAAATTTATGTCTCCGGAGTATATGAAAATCTATGAAATTGGTTTGTTTATGTGTGCAAATGTTCCCTAAGAGGTTTGGCATTCTCTTTTTGTTGTCCTAATTTACAAGAATCATTGGCCTCAACTGCTCCTTGTGTGTGTGTGTGTGTGTTGAAAAATGCTACAAGTACAGACATTTACACACATCTGACATTTCATACTGACCCCCATGATCTTGGCTTTGAAATATTTAGATGACTTTTAAAAACTGGTACATTCTGACCTATATGAAATATCTATATGAAAGTTAATGGTGAATGTTCTGTTATGGAAAGGTCAGTGTAATATATTGTTTTAATAGAGACAGTTTTTTTAACAGCCTTTTGAGAACAATGAATCTATGCCTTCACATAGTAAAATATATAATGAACTCTGTCACATATTGCAAGGAAAAGGAAAATGTTTAGTGAATGCAAATCAGAAATCTGGTTTTAACTCATTTCAATTAGGCACTTAACAGATAAAACAGAAATAAGAGGTGTAAGGGGTTGTGTCTTAGTCTGCAGGTTGATGGTCACCAGAGAAAACAACAGGACATCATAAAGTATCATCACACATACTAAATGCTGAACATGTATTAGGATTGACAAAGCTGAGGCGTGTGACTAGACTACCAACATCAGGGGCTGAGCCCATGTTTTAGACAAAGAAACACTGTGACCTGACTATTATACAGGTAAATGATACCCTGAACATGTTTCTTTAATAATTATTCTCTATTTATGGATTAAAACATGCTCTTCTTCACAAATACATGCTTTAATAACAGCGAAAATTAATTTAATGCAATCTTAATGTTGTGTGTCATGCTTATCAAAATAAAGTTAAAATGTAAAAGAAATGTAATATATATACAGTATATATATAATGAAAACAAACAAAATTATGTCACAATGCCCGTTTGGCGAGTGACCTGGTAAACCTGATTTTAAATGAGCTAAAAAGTCCTAAAGTAAAGACTTGGAGAAAATTGGATGTGTGTGTCAGATCCGGGCATTGTCCCTCAACATTAGCCATTAATTATAGTCATTTAACATTACAGTATAACTGAAATATGTTATTTTTAACAATTAATAGACTTTGAAAAATGTATCAACGTTTAATTTAAGTGAACGGACAGACTTCAATGACAGACTTCAGCAGGTTTCACTTTAAAAGCAGTGTTGTCTCTTTTCAAACCTGATGGACAAGGCCCGGATCTGACACACACATCCAATTTTCTCCAAGTCTTTACTTTAGGACTTTTTAGCTCATTTAAAATCAGGTTTACCAGGTCACTCGCCAAACGGGCATTGTGACATAATTTTGTTTGTTTTCATCCGTGAAAGAGAACTCACTGCGCTACTGGTGTGCTGTCAGAAATGGCTTTCTGTGCACATGCACGTGTCGTATGCCTGTGTTCACAGACAGCTAGTGCACAGACAGTGCACCAATACCGAAATTAAGTTCTCTTTTGTGTCTTTTCATGCTTGATAGCATGCTCATATATCTACTATGACGCTAGCCAAATGATGATCTATATATAAAATACTGTATCAAGACACATGATCATCAAAAACTACTAACTGAATGAAGCCCGTTAGTTTGATTGGCTAGCTTTGACCAAATTATTATTAACCTGAGCATAATTCACACAACTGCACCCCAGTTACGAAGCAAACATAACCACTGTAAAGTAAAACTAAAAACCTCTATGCTAATAAACACAAATGTGTGCTTGATACTATGAGTGTCATCATTAATTGTGTCTGTTGCCAGGGGAAAACAGAAGGTGAGAGACAGAGTGAGAGACAGTGTGAAAGAGATCTGTTTGTAATTCCTTTCGATCTGCCCTTCTGTCCTTGCCTGGAGCCGAGACACCCCCAGTATCCAGTAGCAACCGTCCGGCCATCCTGCGGGACCTGCATTTAGCCATCAATCACCGACCTCACTTCTGAACCCCATTTCCCATTATCCCTTGCCATGCAGAGCTGTCACTGCCTCCAGCTGCCACTGCTGTCACTACAGTGACCCATGCCCTCCTCAAACCACACAACATGTGGAGTTCATTACTGACTGACTTGTCAGCAGGGAAACATTGAATGAATACACACAATATTTGACTGTCTTTCTCTGTAAAAGTCAATAATTGATTTGTTTTTTTAAGAGCAGTTCAGTTGTTTTCGTAAACTAAAAAGAGGGGGGGGGGGGATTCTGTATTTGAAATCTTAAATGTGATTCAATGTATCCTTAAATGAAAATTAAAAGTTAGGCTCTATCTGCCAGTAAAATGTTTTTACTGTAATGATCTAAAGGTTTAAGTCTATAGGGTGAGACATTTAACTGGAATACATGTTAAAATACAAACTTCTAAAGTGTAGACAAAACATATGTGTTAACATAAAATCACATGATAACTTTTACACAATACATGCAAGGACACCAGAAAGAGACTTTACACAAAAAAATAAAATAAAAATGTCACACGTAACTACATTGGATCCGACTGACTTTCATTGTATGGAACTATCATTTTTTAACACCTTAAAACACATAAATGAAAAATTGATTTGTGTTTATGCAAAAGACATTAAACTAGCACAACCTATGGGACAACAGTCAATTTTACAGTTTAGCTGCCATTACACAATTCTATTTAAATGCATAATGCCATGATTCACTAATCACAATCATATATTCCAGAAAGCTATATAATAAGTAAACATATAAGACATTAAAACGTGTATTAAAAGGCAGTGATTAGCTTTTAGAACGTATTATAAATACATGCTTCAATAAGTGTTAAATGAAATGGAGCTCGCAATGCTAATATACTGAGGATATATAAAAACATGCTTCAGTTCACACTGACACACACACTATAGCAGCAGAAGGACATGATGATCTTGATCACATCTAGCTGCCAAATAATGAAGTGCTGACCATGCACTCAAGAGCAGAGAGCAAAGGTGTGTGTATGTGTGTGTGGCTCGCGGCAGAGCAGGCTGGACAGAATGTGGGAGGAAAGGCAGAGAGTCCTGTGGAGCGGTGTCAGGCCCAGACACAGGTGAGATCTGGCCCAGGTAGTGTTCTCATTTCCTCAGCCCTGTCTGCGGCCCACACCCCCATAGAGAGACATCCTGATACACAGCTGTTCACAGAGTGGTCTTCTGAAATGAGGAAAATTCCTCTTTCTGTGTTTGGATTTTTTAGTGTAATGGAAATGTATGTGCAATTTGATATCTAAACAGACAAATTTCATTTGCACTTTTGATCAATAATTAAAAGAAGAAAAAAAATACCGCCATTGGGCACACATTTCACATCACTGATGCCAAGGGGGTTTTGATGGTTGATGGAAGACTGCAGTGCAGCACATTTCAAACACTGTCAAATTTCGATCAAATGAATGGGTAACGCTTTAGATTACAACCCGCAATGTACTGCGTAAG
>NW_015628943.1:0-500 GCF_001515625.1 Sinocyclocheilus rhinocerous
TTGTAATACATTCCTATTTACAAGACTGACTTACTCCAGGTGAGAATTTGCCAATATCTCCCTGACTGTATGTACAGTACCCAAATAGTTTTTTTTTTAAACCTACAGTTATTCACCAAGAGGGTTTTATCATGTTCCAAAGGTTGTCTTATATTTAGTCAGTTTTGCCCACTAGTAATTTATCAATAGGTTTTTCTGTTTTGTTTCATGTTCCAAAGGTTATACTACAGTAATTTCTATGAAAATAATTGTGTACTTACATATATGACGGGAGGTATTGGCAAAATCTCACACGTAGTAAGTCAGTCTTGTATCTAGGAACATACTACAACCTTTGGAACATAAAAAAAAACCTATTGGTAAATTACTGTAATTTTTTCATAAAATATTTGTGCACTGTACATACATTAAGGAAGATATTGGCAAACTCATACGTTTTGTAACTAGGTACATAGTACAACCTTTGGAACATAAAAAAGCCTTTTTTGGTGAATTACAGT
>NW_015628944.1:0-496 GCF_001515625.1 Sinocyclocheilus rhinocerous
ACAAAACAGATTGCATGATCACATGAAAAGCTGTGGATTTTAGATCGAACAGACATGATACACACACACACACACACACACGCACAGATGTGAGGAGTGTTTTCTTACCGAGGAGTAAAGGAAACCCTCTCCATTCATGGCCACGTAGAGTCCGGCCTTCACGCCCTGCATCGCCACGACCCGCAAACCCACCGGGATCAGGTTAAACAGAGCTGAAACACACCAACACCAACATCTCACTGCTCTGATGCTGAGCTCAGGACACTTAAAGGAGTTCCTAGATATGATCTATCTAGAGTCAATTTTGTCTCACAATTTTCTCCTGAAATTCCTGGGAAAAATTAAAATAAAAAGACATGCAGTATTTTGGTTGATATTTAGTTTTGTGCCATTCACAATTTTATTTATTTATTTTAAATGAATGAATCTGCACAGAGGTAGCAAACAGGATGCAGAATTACAATTCAAATTCCCCCCCAAAAAATTCAGATAGAAC
>NW_015628945.1:0-528 GCF_001515625.1 Sinocyclocheilus rhinocerous
ATGTAATTTTCGCCGCTAGAGGCCGCGTATTCAAAATAAACAAATGCTGCATCTCAGTGTGTCTACTTATACTACGCCCTTAAAGTATGTGCTCTTTTGGTGAAGAAAAAGTACACACTTTTGAGTGTGTAGTAGAAGAGTAGGCAAGCTTTGGGACATACTATCACGTCACACAATTGCATCTTTAAAGGACCGCTCTATCGCACAATTACACGCATCCTGTCACTGTAAACTTGTCTGTCAATTATCTTGTCACAGTTTATATCCTCCACTTTTCATTTCATTTAACTTCCTACCATATCGGAGAGAAAAGAAGTAGCATGTTGATCTGCGTGCCGCGGGTCTTCATGCAGAGAACATATTGCTCATATATATGCTCATATTTTCTGCATGATGCATTTAAAAGTTAACGACCAAACGGATGTTTATAAAAGTTCCCATTGCTGTTACAGATGAAATATAACATGGATAACAATAAATAAATTTTTTTTACCAGGTTAAATGTTGATTATTCGTAACTCAAACCCC
>NW_015628946.1:0-275 GCF_001515625.1 Sinocyclocheilus rhinocerous
TCTAAAAGACGAGATAACTCGTCAATGGTGGGGAAAGAGTTAAAAACTACCTACCTGGACAATAGGGCTGTCAAAAAAAATTCGAATTTTGAATATTCGAATTTAAAATAAAAATCCACATTCGAATGCAAAAACGTTGCATTCGAATTTTAGGTGTGCGTTAAGGAGGCAGCCTTATCAGTGGAGCACGAGATGCGTTGACGATGTAAGTGTCGTTGCATTTTAATGTTTTTGTTAGCCTATCCAGTTGAAGCCACTAGATGCGGCGCTGCTGC
>NW_015628946.1:421-1556 GCF_001515625.1 Sinocyclocheilus rhinocerous
TCTATTACTGTTGCACTCGCATCTCGCACAAAGTTGCCGCATGTTTAGAAAGCCATGTAAAATTAATGCAAGTTTAACTTTGAAAAAAACATATATCGAGACTTTATGGCGGGTTTTTTCCCCACCCCACTGCAACTCGTGTTTTTAAATGAAAAATGTACTCCGTGTGATTGGCTTTCGGCCCTTTGTATTAAACTATGAATACTTGTTTATACAACTTAATTATAATTGGCTTATAAACATTATTTTAAACAATACACACTTTTTTTCACAGATAGTCATGTTACCTGATGCTTTGAATAAACTTGCAGTAATATTTTGCTCGATGCGCCCTCTTGTGGCCTCAGGTGAGAAGCCAAAAGCTTTTCTTCACCCTAACTGAAATTATGCATTTTAAATTCGGATATAATTCGAATTTTGATAATATTTAAGTAAAAAATTCGAATTTAGTTTTTCAGCCATTTTGCCCTACTGGACAGCATATTTGAGCATCAGAGGCCCAAACATTACTGTAGTACCACTAAGGGCCTAACACTCTCATTCAGTTTTTAAAACAACAGCAGTTTGGCTAGAATGACAAATTAGATGATCACTGACCTCCAAAACTTTGAGTAAGACTTTACGTGATTCACTATCGCCACATTTCAGATGTAGTCGGCCATGGGAATATCCAAGCTGACTTCCCACTTGCGACCTCGCTGTGTTAGTCATCACACATCATGGTCACATGAACAGACCACAAGACGGTGTTCAAGTTCTGGAGGCAGTTCACGAGCCAACAAGATCAAATCCCCTGTTAGGGGCCGTTCACACGGAGCGCGATTTTCCATTCCAATGTGCTTTTTCGTTTCGATTTTTTCGTTTGTTTTTCTGTGTAAACACATGCTAGATGGATGTGTATGACTGTTCTCGCATCTTTCACAGCGTCTCGCACATGAGCGCTGTGTTTTTAAGTTAAAAGAATATCAACTTTTACACAGAGCGGCGCTCATCAATGTCAGTTCCAAAACAGTGGACCAATCAGAAGACCCCAGAGGCGGGGCAAGCGTTGCCAGCTTTTGTTTACAGTAGCAAGTTGGCATTGTAACTGCTTTTTTTAAAGGGGTCATATGATGTTGCTAAAAATAACATTATT
>NW_015628947.1:0-187 GCF_001515625.1 Sinocyclocheilus rhinocerous
CAATTTGGAAGTTTCAAAATAAATCTTATTGTACTTGTACAATGAAAAAAATATTCTATTCAATTAGATCATGCTCTCTCTTATCTAACAAGCCATTGTTCAGTAATAAATTCAATATAATAATTAAAATAAATGATGGACTTTGTCAGAGATGAGAGCTTTAGTGAGGAAATGTTGTTTTGGAGAG
>NW_015628947.1:417-523 GCF_001515625.1 Sinocyclocheilus rhinocerous
TTGCGCTGTTTTAAAATCGATTGAGTTTGTAAACACATACAAATGATAAAACTTTTACTTTTAATATAGATAAATAATGAACACATGTCAAAACGAAAACACAGAT
>NW_015628948.1:0-672 GCF_001515625.1 Sinocyclocheilus rhinocerous
ATTCAATGTTGTATTTAAAAATACAGTTATATTTTAATATTATATGGACTTATATTTATCTAAATTAACATATATAAGATGTTTTTTTGCTGAGACTTGATGTAGTGACACAATTTTGCGTCATAATTACACAATGATGTCATCGTGCAATGACATCACAACGTCATTTAGCAACAAATCGACCTTCCTTTAGCAACTTCCCCTGAAAATTAGTTGGCAGCACTGGGTTTGTGTAGTGCTGCTTCAAATGAACCTGCCTGAAGTGCTCGGGCAGTGCCCCAGTAGTTTGAAAAGTGGTGGGTCAAATGCCAGCTCGCCCCCGTTGCTCCGGCGGCCCTGATAGTTAATGCTGATTGGATTAGAGTTGCTGAAAATCTGGGTAAATTCCTGTAACTGCTTACATCCTTTGCATCCTTAATCTTCTGATGACGGCCTCCTGAAATCAGTATAAACTACAGTGATTCACTGCAGCGTGTCACACAGTACCATCTCAATCAAGAACCTGATGAAGAGTCACTCAGGCTACGTCCACACGAAGCCAGCGCTTTCCCTATCCAATCTTTTTCCCCCCTCGTCTCAAGAAATATCAGTGTTGCCAATTTGGGGATTTTGTCGCCACATTTAGCTACTTTCTCATTGTAGCGGCGATTTTATTTTTTATTTTTTTTGCGA
>NW_015628948.1:959-1219 GCF_001515625.1 Sinocyclocheilus rhinocerous
TCAACCAGATACTGAGAGAGAGACACAGTGCATCATCGTGTCATGTGTGCTGGGATGCAGTATTTTGCTCATACTTTGTAGTAATAGAGTGTGTTGACTGAAATAAGTTTGTATAAATAAAGTTTTTGTTTTTGGAGAATCATAATAGCTCTTATCTGTCTGTTGTATTCAGAACAGGAATGCACTTTGGTGACACATAAAACACATTCCCAACGTTGTGTCTTTTGTGTCTTTCCATCATGTTTGATGTGCTTGCAGAT
>NW_015628949.1:0-548 GCF_001515625.1 Sinocyclocheilus rhinocerous
CCAAAGTGATGAAGAAAAACTGTAAGGCATTCCTCCTCTGCTTAAGGGCTCAGCTGTTCTGGTCACTTTTATATTGTTCAGACAAATATTGGTTACTAATTTCACTTGGTTGTCTTTTTTCTGTTGGCAGAGTTCTTACAAATAGATTGATGGCCATGATGAACATGGACGGCTCAGGACTAAAGAAAGCCTTTGGCAAAACACGGCTTTGCCAAGTCATGATAGGTACTAGATCACTTTTCTAGTATGTCGTGCATTAGGCGCGCGTTTATCATTTTATTGATGCGCAAACAAACCGTGTATGTGCGCTCTTGGCACATCTAAAACATCGAATTTCTGCTTGAACACAATTCAGTATATTCACATTGCTGTCAAAATTAATGTACAGCGAGTGTTTTATAACGGATGCTGGCAGAAGAAGTGTGTTTTGGACATATGTAAAATACGTTTATGTACACAGATGTAGTGTGTTTTGGACATATGTAAAATACGTTTATGTACGCATGGGTATCAGACGCTCCAAAAAGCTTGTTCTGACAGAGGACCCA
>NW_015628950.1:0-559 GCF_001515625.1 Sinocyclocheilus rhinocerous
TTTTTAGGTAAAGTTTAATAACAGAATTAACTGGAAAATATTACACGGTTAAAAAATTTTATTGCTCCAATATTGCATCATAAAAACATTGCCAATAATTGTCATCATCACTAAGAGATGTTATATTACACTTATTAGATTAGTTACAATTATTTCCCTAGTAAAATAAACCTATGCCATAATTGATTTAAAATACATGTATTTCATACTAAGTATGCTTCAAAGACATATTTATTGACATATCACTTAAGACTTACTGATATGAAATTATAATTACATTTATTTGGAGTATTTCTTTATTGCACAATGCACATTTCTTAATATGCCTAAAATGTGTTTTAATATCACTATAAATAATGATTGTATGATCTCTGTATCAGTCTTTAAATGCAAGATATTTAAAGTGTACCTGAAGTATACTTGCAATAGTTCCACTTTAGCACAGATATGCTGAAGTATATCTTTAGTTGGACTTCAGCACTACTTCCTCACAATTAGTGACCAGTTTAGTATTCCAAAAGTACAATTGCAGGGTATTTTTATTAAGCATATAAATATG
>NW_015628951.1:0-2111 GCF_001515625.1 Sinocyclocheilus rhinocerous
AGTTTGCAAGAATGTTTAGCGTCCGTGGTATAAAAAGTTCGCTGCAAGACACTGGCCGAGTGAACGAGTCTTCTTCACAGAGCTGTGAGTGAGGGCGCGGGTGCAACCTCTGTGTTGCCAGATCCAGCTATTATAAGCGTTTTTGGACTTGTCTTTTCCACTTAATTTGACATTTTAGAAAGCTAATAAAGTGGGAAGTTGTCTTTTCCACTTAATTTGACATTTTAGAAAGTTAATAAAGTGGGAAGTTGCAGTTTATAGTCAGCGATATCTTTATCTTATTTGCAAATATCTAGATAGCAATAATTTTAATAGCAATATCTGGCAACACTGCATTGCCGGCACTTTTGACAGTAACAAAAGGCACTCTGGAGTAAAAGCAGAGATATTTTCACTGTGTCAAGTTATTCTGAATGTTTTTTTTCAAAAGGTTCAAAAAAAGAGGAATTAGAGATACTTGCCAAACAGTTAAAGAAACATGTAGATTTGCTCAAATCTTGTCTCTAGAGGATGAAGCTCAAATAAGATCATTTGTCACAGATGTTGTTCAGCAGACAGATCTAATGATCATGTCATTTAACATTTCAAATATTGGCTACTATATCAGCTGCATTCGACAACTCATAGATTAAATCAGGAAGAGAGTAAAAAAACATCAGGAAGGACAAATGAAATATGTGTTTAAGAATGAATTCTTCGTGGATTTGGTTCTTTCCATCTGTAAGAGAGCAAACAAGATGATCACTGATCAACACAGCATGTTCAGAGAAGCCAATGATCCTGTAATATATGTAGAGAAGAAAAAACAAGAGAATTGTAATGTTTTCCAGAATCACCTGTATGGAGCTGTATCAGCTAGCATTTTTGGTGAGATCATCTGTCAGAAACTGAAAGAGCCCTTTGAGCAGAGTGTGTACAAGAAGACTGCCAGAGATCTGACAGATGAAACGAGATCAAACTGTGAATCACTGAATGGAAACAGAGCAAATCTGGAGAAACACATCCTGAAGGCACTGGCAGAAGAGGAGGATTTCGACAAATACATGAACTGCATTGATAATCCCAGAGTCCACTTCAAGAGTTTCATCAGAGATGAAGTCAGTCGGTACATCACTGATAAGTTCAGTGTCAATGTTTTACCCAAGATGAAGGAGAACATTAAACTCCTGCAGCAGAAGATCATGAAAGCCCCACATGTGAAGGAGAACATTAAACTCCTGCAGCAGAAGATCATGAAAGCAGCACATGAATCTACTGAACATGTTCAAGTCAACAGAGGAGATGCTGGTTTGTGGTTGAAGAGTTTCACACAGCAGCTCTCAGATGAGCTGATCTTCTCTGAAAAACACCTCAGTGGAGTCAAACATGATGATGTTGATTTCAAACTCCTAGAAGCAGTGATAGGAAAATAACTTTTTGGGGTAAAGGTTGACACCAGTATTGGTTTCAGCACAAAGACATTTCCAGTAAAGCTGGACTATATGTTTAGACCAGATGAGCTTCTGATTGATCACTTCTGTCAGTGGTATTGGGCTCAGTGTCCATTTCGTAAAGCCATCTGCACCAACACCTTAGAAAACCATGATGAAGATCATAGTGTTGCTTTCCATAGAGTGAGAGAAACTAAAGGATGGCATTTCTCTCAAACTCAGTATCTCTGTGCTGTTATTTACACCAAATTAGTGGCATGTGATCAGGATTTTCCCTTTGAGAAAACACAGAAGAGCAGGAGGAGTTTATGCAGACTGGAGCATCACCCCTGATCTCTCTGAACTGCCCTACTGGAAGTGGTTTGTGTGCAGATTCCAGAAAGATCTGGAAAAATACTACAGTATAAACATTTGATGGTTATGGCAAGATTGTGTGCAGAAGAAAGATCTGGAAAAATACTACAGTATAAACATTTGATGGTTATGGCAAGATTCCAGATGAATGGAAGACGTATTCAAAACAGGATGCTATTGAGAGTTTGGGTCAATGCATTTTATGGAGCAGATAAACAATGATAATCTTCCTTCTCCTCTCAGATTGTCCTCTGATCACAGCCAGCAATTGCTTTCTATTATATGTTCCTGTGGCTTAGTGGTAGAGCATTGCGTTAGCAGCGCAAA
>NW_015628952.1:0-850 GCF_001515625.1 Sinocyclocheilus rhinocerous
CATATATCCTTACATATATATATGGCCTTTCTTTATTTTATTTACGTTACAAATGTTATTTCATTCACGATGTATGATCTGTAAATTTGATAGTAAATGATGACAGGTTATTTTAATGTGTTATGAACTTGTTCTATTTGCCAGTTTTCATGAAATGGTATTATTTTGTGTTACAGAGGCAATCTTGCAGGATTGTTATTTTTTTCCGTCCACGTTACACACGTTATAACTTTGCACACTTGTAGCAGTTCCTTTGGCTTCTACATTTGGCAAATAAATTTGAAAAATATACCTGTGGTATTTGTTAGTAATTTTGCTGGCTTTCAGTTTATGAACATACCAGAATCAAAAATGCACCTTTAAGTTTATAGAACAGATAATATTAGATGGCCACCCTGCCTGCATGGAAGTCCTATTACCAGTTTTGTGAACCATACACAACGCATGACTCATAACTATACCAAATTAGGAACAAAGCAAAACATGAACTGGGATTCAACCAGAATTTTATTAAACTGAATTAGATTAAGTACACTTTCTGCTTGAATTTACACTGTTTTTCCGTCCATGTTACATACGTTAAATTTTACATCAACTCAACTTTGATCAAAGTTTACTAGTTTACCATTGCCAGATTTATCCTGCTTTTCACACAGCTGTACCCCAGGTTTTCTCAGGATGTTAACCTGAGGACAATAGCTTTCTCCGTGAAGATTGATTTTGCAGGCTATTGTCCTTGCAGTTAGGCCTAAACTGTGGAATCGCCCTTTTCTTGATTGAATGAATCCGAATTACGGGTTTTTTTTGAAGGGACTGTTTTCGTCTTCCGGAAACGTTCGTAGAAATATAT
>NW_015628952.1:890-1181 GCF_001515625.1 Sinocyclocheilus rhinocerous
CCTTATTATTTATTCCTGAACATTATTTTTCCTGTGTTTAAAGAAATGGAAGAGACTTTCTGTTTTTGAACAGGTGGCTATTTGTTTGATCTAATTACCCTGCCATATCTGGACACTCCAACACCAGCCCAGTTCTACTGTGAGGTAAAACTTTAACTCTGGGGTTTATGAATCTCAGGCAAGTGAACTGACATGAAAGATATCTGATGTGGAATGAAACATCTGTAATATACTTTTGAGTGAACGGAGTACCATTTGAGCGTTCTATCAGAACTGTTGTTGTTTTTCTAT
>NW_015628953.1:0-538 GCF_001515625.1 Sinocyclocheilus rhinocerous
CCTCTTCACGCACTCTTCACTTCTAAACAGCTGCAGAAAGGAGCCGAGACAAATGTTATGTTTAGGCGGTCACTGTCCATTGCACTCAGCATGCGTCTTCCATCCGCCTATTGATCTCACCCCATCTTCTGCGTTTGAACGTGACTTACATGAGTAACGTCGGACGGCGAGGCCTTCAAAGCATGACAGCACTCTCGCAAACGCTCAGGGATTAGGTTTTACAGGGCCAAAACAAAATATGAAAAAAGTGGCGATTAAAGGCTTAATTTCTATTTCGGAAGAGTTGCAAGTTGCAGCAGTCAGCTTTGATTAAAGTTCCACCCCATTTGGCGGTTGGGCCTCTTACTCTAAGCTCCTTAGGGAAGCCATCTATCTTCTCACAGATATATGAGCCCAGCTCAGCAGACACCAACTCGCCCAATTCTGCTGCATTCAGTGAGCCATCAGTAGGCCGCTGGGGTCATTTTCAAAATGCTCCTAAAAGACAGTTTTTAAAGCCAAAAGAGCAAGTCAGCTGAAAAGGTGCTTGATATGAACT
>NW_015628954.1:0-607 GCF_001515625.1 Sinocyclocheilus rhinocerous
TAACAAATGTATATGTGTATTAGCAGTGTTTGCTCAAGTTAAAGACACACTTTTATAGCATTAAAATGTGTATTGTTTCATTTTGGTTAACTAAATGTGTTTGTTTAAAATCTCTTAACCTGTGGGAGGACGCCAGCGCACAGAAGCGTTCTTTGTTTACATGAGTTCAGAGTTACTGCTAGTTTTAATGTTAAAGGATGCAATTAACTTCATAAACTAACTTACATCATTAAAAAGGTCTACGACTCAAGCTTCATATCGATTTCGACTTCGTTTTTCATTTACATAACTCATGGCATAAATTAAGAAATGACTGTAACTGTAAGTAAAAAAAAAAAATTAAATTAACATTTGCTGTTGCTGTTGCCAATACTGTCATTGTTAAAAAACAATAAAAAAAAAGAAAACAAAAAAGAAATATGAGCCAGACCACAAAAGTGATAGTTTAATCTGAGAGTAGATTTATTGGATGTCATTTCTTGTCAATTCAATTAAGGAAATAATATTGCAACTGTATTCAAAGAAATTCATATTTCTGCTTTTAGAGTAGCTTTTAATACTTTAATTTCTTAATTTATGCCAGGAGTTATGTAAATGAAAAACGAAG
>NW_015628955.1:0-920 GCF_001515625.1 Sinocyclocheilus rhinocerous
CTCTTCAACACTGGCTGAAACCCCTGGTTCCATCTCGAGCTTGGCATCACGGACGCCTTCGTATCAAGGTGGATCAAGCCTTGCCCCTTGGAAAGACCCTTCGTGGTTCAAACAGGGCGTATCCCTGGGGATGATGCACAAAAGGAAGGTCATCTTCACAGATGCATCAAACACGGGCTGGGGAGCCCTGTGCGACGGCAGACCAGCCTTTGGCGCGTGGTCGAGCGAAGAGACAAAGCTGCACATCAACTGCCTGGAAATGCTGGCAGTATGGCAGGCCTTACAGTCCTTCCTACCACATCTAGAAGGATGCCATGTCTTAGTCCGATCGGACAACATGACGGTAGTATCCTACATAAATCGCCAGGGCAGCCTTTCCTCCCCACGCCTCTTCAGGATGGCAAAGAGCCTACTGGAGTGGGCACATTGCCACTTCCGCTTCCTAAAAGCAGCGCACATACCGGGCGAACTGAACTAGGGAGCACACATGCTGTCTCGGAGCAACGTCCCCTCTGGCGAGTGGATGCTTCACCCCCAGACGGTTCGGAGAATATGGGAGATCTTCGGGAAGGCAGAGGTCGACCTCTTCGCCTCAGAAGACAACTCTCACTGCCCAATCTATTTTTCGAAGGAAAGGGATGCGCTGGCCCACGATTGGCCCAGCCTTCTCCTTTACGCTTTTCCCCCGATCGCCCTGATCCCTCAGGTCATCAGGCGAATCAGGGAACAAAGGCACAAGGTTCTTCTAGTGGCCCCGCTCTGGAGAAACCAACTATGGTTCTCAGAGATGTCTCAGCTGCTCACGACAGCTCCATGGCCCATTCCCCTGAGACAGGACCTCCTCTCTCAGGCGAACATGACGATATGGCACCCCAAACCCAAGTTGTGGGCCCTACACTTATGGCCTCTCGATGGGAGCC
>NW_015628956.1:0-2225 GCF_001515625.1 Sinocyclocheilus rhinocerous
TCACAGTACAGAGCTATATGCCCGGCCACTGAGTGTCTCTCTCTCACATGTACACTGTTTTGTATAGTTGTTAATGTAAGAATAAAGAACATTTCCAGAGTCTATCCCTGCTGAAAACACCAGCTTAGACCAGCGTTTGTATACTGGTCCAGTCTGGTTTATGCAAGGAAAGTCTGCTGGTTAAGCAAGATAAGAATCCCAGTTTGGGACACCAGCATATTAGAATTTCATTGTGGGGACCAGCATCTAAAACACAACATATGCTGGTGAGCAGCTACATATGCTGATTTGTTGATCAGGGATGTTGGCTCATATAAAATGTGTTGAGATATTCATTAGAGTATTATCCAAGACTGTCTGAATAACCATCGCCTTGTTAAATAAATTGATGTATGACTGTTCCTGTCATGTTTAAAATTATGGCCACCACGTGTAATTTACTGTAAGGTATGCTTTATAGTTCTACTTTATGACTGGTCGATATAGTCGTGTTGGTGTCTTGTGTTAAATTATGACCCTCCACTTTCACCTTAAACCAAGGTTAGGTAAACAAATAGTTTCATTATTCGCAAAACATCTTATTCTGGCCAAAAGATGTTGTTTGACTGACATTTTAAAATGACTATACTGTTTGCTTTTTGATGTGATGGGCAGGTAAATCTGAAAATGGAAGCATTTACAGTTCACACAGATCATGTGAGACGCGGGCAGTGGAATGGGGAAAAGTGCGTTTTTGAAAAGTTGAACTTCTTTTATTTTTACCGGCACGTTTTTAGAATGTGAGCGCAAAGTACAAACACAGTGTAGGGAGTTTACATAGAAAAACAATGAGCAGTGTAATGGAAAAACACGTTCTGTGTGAATGGCCCCTAAGTGTCTAAGATTTGATGCCACGTATCTTACAAACTTTGCCAAATCCAGCAACTATTGTAGCAGCCTGGGAAGCTGCAGTGCTTGTGTTGGGGATGAGTCGTGGAGCCCTTTCCCCCTCATCATTCTGTCATTTACTGTCATTTTTACACTGTTTCTGTCAATAAAAGAGTGAAAAGGGTAGAAAAAGATTGGAGGTTGTCATTTTGAGAATGCCTATGCTTCTAAGTTTGGTTGAAATTTGCAGGTTGTTTAGCAATTGCAGTAGGCTATGTCCATGACCAATTCAGAGTCAAGACCAGTTCAGTCTAGTTAAAATTCAAAATCCATTATAATGAAATCTTTACTGATTTTCTTCTAAGCTAAACTCAAAATTCTCACTTTTTTGTTGTTGTTTGTTTTCCTCCATTGATGTTGGTTAAAATAAAGCCCCTGTAATCTTCACAGACCGCTTGGTACAATTTACATGATTCTCTGTATTAAAAAAGGGAAGGAATTTCCTGTATTTATTATTAGTATAAAAAAATTTTTTTCAGCCATTGCACTTTGTTGCATTGTGTTTTCGGTTTAACAGAAATGTCCCTAAGGATAATGTACTGGCAGAAAATTACTAGTACATTTTCAGTTTTATTTTTACAGTGTTGTCTGATACTGTCAGCCAGGTACCATATAAGATAAAATCTTTGTATGTAATCAAAAAAGCACATATTTTATTCTAGAACGTGTCAAACTCAAGGCCCGCCACATCATTTTATGTGGCCCGCGAGAGCATATGATTGTCTTAAAGTTCACCTGTGGTGAAAATCAAGTTTTTTATGTTGTTTATTTGTCTATGTGGTGTTTTTAATATGCTTTTGGACAAACCATGTGGCAATCCATTTATCAACACCATTGCTGAGTAATTTCTCTGTAGTTTCCCAAAGGCAGTCACAGAAACGCGGTTTGAAACTGCCTTTTTTTTGCTACGTCACAAAATTCAATAACCAATCGCGTCAAGGGATCCTATCCTTAGCATATCATTAACTGTGCTGCAAAGCAGAGGGTCTAGCAGCCAGGTTAATCCGGTAAGTTATATTTTTTCTGTATATGTTTCGCTAACTGTTAAAATTTCCCCCTATTTTCACGATGTCATGTGCTGTTAGCGCTTATTTATTTGTATTTAGAACTGCTAACTTGAATAATAACCCGCGGCAGCAGTGTAAAAGTAGCCCGGAGTCAGACGCACCTCTCCAGCATTGACATCCGCACGTATTAAAAACAGTTTTATCAGTCATTATCCGTGTACGAACCAGTGCAATCAGTTACCTCACGAAGTTCCCTTTCATGGGAACTTCGAACTGCGTCCTCTAGGGGTC
>NW_015628957.1:0-302 GCF_001515625.1 Sinocyclocheilus rhinocerous
ATATATATATATATATATATATATATGTATGTATGTGTGTGTGTGGGTGGGTGTTATATACATACATACATTATATATTTTTGGCAGAGGTGGAAAGAGTACCTAAAAACCATACTTGAGTAAAAGTACAGATACCTTACAGTGAAAATTACTCCACTACACATTACAAGTCACCAATTCCAAAACAACTTGAGTAAAATCTTAGAGTATCTGATTTTAACATTACTTAAGTATTTTACTTATACTAAATATAGGCTCAAAAATGCACTAGTCAAAGAGACATGCTAGTTAAAAAACTGTAA
>NW_015628957.1:393-944 GCF_001515625.1 Sinocyclocheilus rhinocerous
GGTATTTAATGGAAAAACTAGAACAAACAATAAGCCAAAAACCAAAGGGAACAAAGAACTGAATGACTGGCAAACAGACAACCATTATATTCAACAACTCACAAGGAACTAAAGAAAAACTAGGGCTATATATACACACAGGGGCTAACAAGCTGAACAAGATAAGACACACCTGGGGGAATCATTGAACAAACTGACTACAAACACCACGGGAGACAGGAAGTGACATAAAAGTCCAGGGCAAGGCACAGAGAGCATGAAACAAAAACAAAGAAAGAGTTGATTTATGAGGAGAGCAATCACGTTTATTTTCTAAAACCAAAATAAAACTGAACACCTCAAAATTACAAAACAAACCAAAAAAATCATCTCATATATAAAACACCTGTGATTCACAAATACTTGGTAAGGTACTCACATTCACATAAAGTAGCCTTGTTGAAAAGTTTGGGTGAGTAAGGGCAAAACGCACAAGATGCAGTACTTTCAGTGCTCTGTAATTGGCAATATCACGTGTTTTGTAGCTGAAATAATTGGGGACTTGAGGCCAC
>NW_015628957.1:1100-1269 GCF_001515625.1 Sinocyclocheilus rhinocerous
TCTTTGATACTACAACTACAAAGTATCCGAAAAGATACTCAAGTACAGTAACTAATTACATTTACTCCAATACTTTAGACCTCAGATTTCTGACTATATTATGTACATACATTATAGATCATTCTTATATATATATATATATATACAGTATCTCACAGAAGTGAGTACA
>NW_015628958.1:0-1613 GCF_001515625.1 Sinocyclocheilus rhinocerous
ACTAGAGAAGTGTGAAGTGTGACATTAATAAATAATTTATAATGTTCTAATTTATTTAATAAACTATAATATAAATAATAAATCAATAGAATTGTTTTAAATATGTTATGTTTATAAAGATATTTAATTAAAATATATTTATAAACATAAATACTATATATATATATATATATATATATAAAATCTATTTAATATTATTTATATTACTTTAATAAGAATACAATTATAATAATAATTTCATAAAAATATTAAAATATTTAGTATACAAAATATATAAGAAAAAATAAAAACCTGTACAATGTCAATGAGCACGTATAAGTAAATTTGAATGAAAAAAAATACATATTTTGAAATAACATCTTAATTCAATGTTTCACTGATTTTTTTTTTTTATGTTGATAACATAATTTGCAATGAAATAGTTTGTATTACATTAAAAAAAGAATGCTAACAGATGCATTTCCACTGGTGGCCTCTGACGTTTGGACCCCACTGACTGTACAAGAGAAGAGAAACACGGAAAACATAGACATTAATCCTAATTCTGACATGTCCTTCTGCGTCTGTTGATCTACTCTGATAATCTTTCCACAGCAGTTGAGAATAAAGCACCTTTGTTTTAGCAGTGACTGATGCTTCACAGCTCCTAAACATGAGTGTGCTGTCAGTCAGGATTCACACGCGCTTATCTGAAGGCCTGTCCCACACCAACTCCAGCTTTAGGTTTCTCTGGCAGCTCTCGCTCAAGCAGCAAAGTGGCTGTTCTTTTTGGATCAGCTTATCGATGGCTTTGTCCCTCAAATTTCTAGTTATTTGATCAGGCCTGCGCAAAGGCGTCGGGGTAAATGAGGTATTGTTTCCCTTATCTCTCACAGAGCTTTCTGTGCCACGGCAGGCGTAAACCTGGCAAAGCATCAGAAGCAAGAAAGAAGATTCCCTATAAGTAGAGAGGTAAGCTCAGCACAATCACAGCTTTATTTTAGGGGCTTCCTCCTACTTTTGAGAAAAAAATAAACACAACACCTTTCATAGTCTTCATGCATGATTGATCATTTACGAGCTGAAACTGAAGCACACAATCTGAATAAGAAAGATGCTTATATTTTCCCATAGGAAAGTCTTCTGCTTCTCAGATGCTCATCCCGAGAAAAAGATCCCAGTAATGTCATGCATGTCTCAACAATGTCTCAGACGGTTCTCAGATTGTCCAAGACCCCAAAGTGTTTAATAAAAAGCCAGAGATTTCACTGAGCTCAAATATTTCTCATTATATATCCTTCCAAATGATCTGAGCTATATATCTATACTTTTACTGAATGTCAATAAATGTCTTAAGTGTACGATTTTAGTACAAACGTCTAAGACAACGTTGATATTTAAAAGAAAGCGTAGGCGAGAATTTTAGTTTCCTGAGTTTTGAAAGAAAAAGATCTGAGCAATAAAATTATTTCCTTTTAGTTATTAGAACATAGTCAAACATTTTATGTAAATATTATATAAATTATATTACATAAAGTTAAATATAGACTAAAAATAGTAAAAATATTCATATATATATATATATATATACACTTTTAATCCTCATAATTTGATAGAATCAAGGGGACTATAAC
>NW_015628959.1:0-1257 GCF_001515625.1 Sinocyclocheilus rhinocerous
TTTGGAGGAGGAAGAAGAGAGACTTCGCATTCAAAGTGAAAGACTCAAAAGACAAAAGGAACAACTCATGATGAATGCAAAAATAGCAGCCAACTACAAGGTTGTCAGTTTTAAAAACTAGTGATGTTGGAAGCAGCAAAAAGGGATCATCCGATGATTCAAAGCGTAAAAAATCACACTCATTGAATCCTGATTCACAAGTACATCCTCCTGGGAATCCTATTCAAGTTGCAATGCACTGTACAACTACACAACAAGCTGTAGGCATACAGGATGGCACAGCTGTTGTTCAAAATAATCCAGTCTCTCATTCCCAATTACAAATTGATTCTTTGCAATCTTATGTTCATCCGCAAACTGATGTAGGACAAGGTATTTTGTATAACATCATGCAGCAACAGGCAAACTTAACAGCTCAGCTTGTGCATAGGGGGTACGTGGCTTCATTACCTCCTCGAGTAATTCCAATCTTTGATGGAGATCCCTTACAGTTTGCTGCCTTCATTCAAGCTTTTGAGCATGGAATTGAAAGAAAGACCACAAATGCACAGGATTGCTTGTATTATTTAGAACAGTACACTAGAGGACAACCGAGAGAGTTGGTTAGAAGTTGTCATCATATGTCAGCAGAACAAGGATTCCGTAAAGCCAAGAATTTGTTGAAGGAACACTTTGGTCACGAGTTGAAAATCACTGCAGCCTACATGGAAAAGGCTTTGAACTGGCCTGTAATAAAACCTGATGACATCAGTGGTTTGCAAGTATATGCTTTGTTTCTGAGAGGGTACTGCAATGTGATGGTAAACTTGCAGTATATGGATGAGATTAATGTTTCATCGAACCTTAAGAATATCATGATGAAATTGCCTTACCGACTCAGGGAGAAATGGAGAACCACAGCTTGTGAATTACAAGAACGAAAGGGTTGTAGGCTCAAGTTTACAGATATGGTGGACTTCATTGAACATCAGGTTAAGATTCTCACTGATCCTCTCTTTGGAGATATTAAAGATACACAAGCACCTATATCCCACAAAGCCAAAGTAAAATATGAGCCAAAGTCAAATCTGTGCCTTACAGTGGTAGGGGGCGAAATTCCGCTACAGTGGCTGTAGTCAACACTGTTGAAGATTTTCAGTCTAAAGTCCACCCATCACAGCACAGTTTTTCATCCTGCTGCTGTGCATGCAAAGAATATCATGTTTTGGAAAAGTGCCCTGAGATTCATAAAATGACTCACAGACAAAAGATTGAATT
>NW_015628960.1:0-552 GCF_001515625.1 Sinocyclocheilus rhinocerous
GCATCATAATTTTTTTATACAATGAAACCAAATTAGATTTTCAATGCAACCCTTTAATTCAAATGAAACTGAATTGAAACGAGTCTGTCTGACCCTTCTCCGAGGAGAGAAAAATCCTGTTTCCTTGTGAACTATCCCATCCGCTCAACAAAAAACTTTTTTTTTTACTCTCTTACCCTTTTCTTACATTTTTAAAATTAAACAAGACTTCTCCTTTTGTGTTCCACGAAAGATAGTCATACAGTTTTCAGAAGACTTGAGGCAGAGTAAATGATTTTGTTTTTTTTAACTATCCATTTAATGGTTAATATATTAAAATCATAACACCAAATAAAGCATTGCCCAAATATATAATAATATAAGTAATATTTCAATAAAGATCTATTCATTCATTCATTGTGATGCATGAATGACCGGAAAACACTTTGATTTTTTTTTTTTTTTGCGTTTTGTAAGATTTAATGCTAATAAATAAAAGGTAATTACAAAAATTTTTATGTTCCTCTCTCTACAGTATTCCCAGGCGTCGACTGTGCTGTCATGTGGTGGAAT
>NW_015628961.1:0-2653 GCF_001515625.1 Sinocyclocheilus rhinocerous
TGAACTGCAGTAAAAACATTTAAATTTTGTCTGTCGAGACAAAAAACTAAGTCGCTCTAAAAGCGCACGTTGACATGAACTGTCATTTGACTGTCAATTGACTCTCAATTGTCAACAGTCAATTGACTGTCAACAAAAGAACGTTGACAGATGCAAACCTAATAAACCTTATTGTAACTGTTATGCGATTTTAACCAACCATCAGATTAGCAATCTCACAGTTAGTTTTAATCTTTTTTTTTTGTTTGTCATTTCCCCCTCAGCTTGTTTACTATACCAGTTTAAACGCAATTGTTTTATTAACAATTAATTATGGTTCTCGTCCTCATTACTTTAATGCTACGTTATGATTGATTCCATAACTGCTCGTATAATTTTAGTGACGTCAGTAGATATTATTAATGTGCTATTACATAGCAACAATATCTACTGATTTAATGATAAATTGCTCTTATAATCTAATGACAACAACATTGGAATCTTTAATCATTAACTATCAATAGGGCTCTGAAATTTTTTATTGCATTTGTAAGTAAGTAGGGTGGTACGGATTAATTTAATTATAAATTGCTCTTTACAGTTCCCGTTTCCCTATTGCAACAACACTTACTGATTAATGTAATGGTAATCGCTCATATAATTTGTATGACAAACATCATTGGGTTTTGATCATTAACTATCATTATTGCCCCGAAATTTTAATTTCAGCATTGGTCAATTAGGGTTTGGGCTTCCCTTCTTCAATGATACTTATTGAATTATAACTCAATTTAATTGCTCTCATCAATTTTAATAATAACGTCATTACATTTTAACCAGGAGATACCATTTCTAATCTGAAATTCTAATTTCATTTGCAATTGAGTTCTGCTTCTACCTGTTAGGCCTTCTTTTCTCTCTCCTTCAGTTATTTAATTAACCCAGCTAAATTTTCATAGGTTTGGCTTAAGCCTGTTAGTTGCAAAACCCCAAAAGGAAAATTAGGGCAGTACTTACTCAGTACTTAGGTTAAGTTAGTCTTATCTTGCTAACACAGCAAAACCAACCCCCTAGGTGTATCAATTCAACAGCGCCACCACCCTGTCATATATATATATATTTTTTTTCTAGCATTGGGAGCAAAACTTCTCTCTCCTTCTTCTCTCTCTCAGCTGTTTTCTTCTGATTTGACTACTGCGGCTATTTGCTGGGATTTTGACTGTGGAAAAATCATAAAAGCAGAGAACTTTAGCAATTGAACAGGTATTTGTGAAACTTGAGAACGTCGTTTCAAAATTGTCTTCCATTTACCTTCCACTCTTGTGAAACCCTTCCCAGCTAAGAGGACTGATAGGCGTCCGCCAAAATTTGAACGCGCATCTAGGAACGATCTAATTGGTGGCCGGTGTCAATCTTAACAGCTAAAAAACCCAATACTGTCATTTTTTATAGTTTTTCCTTCAGCCGGAGGAATTTTAATAACAATCACAGTCTTGGTATTTAGAAATCCCCATTTCCAAACCCTCTTGTGAAACCCTACCAGCTAAGGTTAAAGCAGGTCAACAAGGAGATTTACAACAAGGAAATGTAGCTTTTTAGAAGCTAAATTTTAAACACGCATCTAGAAACATTCTAATTGGTGTATGGTTGTCAATCCTACCAGCTGAGAAGCCGATACTGTCATTGTTATTGTTTTTCTTTCACCCCGGAGGAAATTTTAATTACAATCACAGTCCTGGTATTTAGAAATCCCCATTTCCAAACCCCTGTCTAGAAGCATCCTTCTAAATCAAACTTAACAACAACAACAAAAAAAGATAAGAAAATTTAATTGTACTCATTCTGCTACCAGAAAAGGGTATTTTGTTTTGTCTTTCACTCTCATCTTACCATTAGTTCTAATCTTTCTTTACAAAAAAAAAACTTTCTCTTATAGGAAAAGTGCAAGCAGCCAATTATTATCCTGTTCCTTGCTCTGTTTGTTATTCTTCTTTTCTCCCTCTGTTCTCTATCACAGTCGCAGAGAACCACGCTTACCTGCCCATTGCACACTCAACATCAGCCCACACTTGACATTGCACATTTAAAATCCCCATTTCCAAACCCCTGTTTAGAAGCATCCTTCTAAATCAAACTTAACACAAAAAAGGGAGAAGAAAAATTAATTATACTCATTGTGCTACCAGAAAAGGGTATTTTGTTGCTTTATCTTTCACTCTCATCTTACCATTAACTTTCTTTCCTTACAAAAAAAAAACTTTCTCTTACAGGAAAATTGGAAGCAACCAATTATCCTGTTCCTTGCTCTGTTTGTTATTTTTTTTTTTTTCCTCTGTTTTCTAGCTGTGCTACGTGTGTGTGACGGGAGAGACTGGTGAATCCATAACACATATGTTGTTCCAAACCTGTATGTCTTTTTTTTTCCATGTTACAAAAGAAATTGTGAAGAAAGTTATTGGTGATCATCCCAATATCAATGGTGTGATCAAAATAGAGATTTGTTTTCCATTGCCTTTCATTACAATTGACAAAACATTGCTTTTTTTTTGTTTCATGGAAGAAAGAAAATCATAGAGGTTTGGAAGAACATGAAAGAGAGTATGACAGAATTTACATTTTTGAGTGAAATGCTCCCTTTAAAGGGGTCATATGATGCGATTTCAAGTTTTCCTTT
>NW_015628962.1:0-888 GCF_001515625.1 Sinocyclocheilus rhinocerous
AAAAATAAATGTATAAAATGTTAAAAAATAAATTGATTCACTGACGACATCAAACATGAATTTGTTTTAAAAACAAATTCAGTAACTTTAAGTTTTGATATAGATAGACATAAAACATAAATGCATAAAATGGGTGAAAACATGAATAATTTATTTTTTATTTTGGCAGATCTGCTCCTCCTACCACATAACAATTCACCTTCACTGAAGCTCCTTCCCCTGCAGATCAGCAATAAATGCTGGAATATTTTCCCATCTGTCTACAAGTGAAGAAGAAAGAGTTTAAGAAGGAACATTGAGAACATGAGTGATCCAGAACCCTGCAGAATAAAACATGAAGATACTGAAGAACAAATAGGTTGGTGTTTAATTATCCTTGATTCTATATTAATGATGCTGAAGTACAGCAGTTTATCAGATTAGTGTTGTGTTAAAAAACCAAACAAACAAAAAAACTATAGGAGCTGTGAAATAACACAGTTAAAGTAAAAATAAAATACACTTTCCATGAACTGGTTACAAAATGGAACCTGACACTTTTTTGTTTTCAAGAAGCATGTTTTTAAGAAACATTCATAATGATAATTAACATCAGGAACTCTAACTAAATACTCTTCAAGTTGTTTTATTCACAATTTTTGCAACTATGTTACTAAACTTTAAATCTTTGTAAATATTTTACAATCACTTGACTGTGATTTTATTAATTTCTAGAAATGAACATAAAATATCAAAATTAAATTTTTTTAAATTCTCCTAACAATTTTCCTACACTCTTAACACACCAACACACTTACAACACACAACTGGCAAAACGGGTAACTTTATGCTCAAAATCACACGTTGTAAACTAAACTCCAACACTAATTTTCAAAATACAATAATACA
>NW_015628963.1:0-557 GCF_001515625.1 Sinocyclocheilus rhinocerous
TGTCGTGTCGCGCCACATCCAGTGTAGACAGCATCACTGATTATAGTATTTTGTCGCCTCCGGTGTAGACACGGTGTGAAACTCATTTAAATATTGTGCGGGAAAGAGGGATCTGATCGGTTATCCAGATAGAGAAGTCACTTGATGTTGGCAAATGTAAACGCGCCATGTCCTGATTGACTGATGATCCGATCTGCTTGATCAGATCACGATGATCGCATGTTAATGCCAAGTGTAAACACAGCCAAACTGGACAAATGCCTTCCACCTAAGAGCACTGTAGAAACCGTTTCACTGTAAAAGGACGCAATAACAGGCACATGAGCATTCACGTTGGAGAGAAAGTGTTTTGATCAACTTGTTATTGTTATCAAACTTTATTTTACATTTACAATTACTTTTATTCATTTGGCAGACGCTTTTATCCAAAGCAAATTACAGTTGAGGAAAACAACAAGCGATTCATCATAAGATGGCAATAAACATGAGAAGTGCCTGTTATACAAGTTTTTAGTCATCGTTCAAAACCATAAATCTAGGACAGGAAGATATTAAGT
>NW_015628964.1:0-566 GCF_001515625.1 Sinocyclocheilus rhinocerous
CCAAACGGCAGTATGTGACGAATAGGGGTGAGACCGTGTTGAAATAAACTAGACTGTTATAGGCAACTATGAAGTTACATAAAACTGTAAAAAAATGTTGTTTTAGGACACCAGGGGAAAAAGCACCAAGATGTAATTGCACAGTACATTGTACACACAGCTATGTTGTCACTAAAGGGCTCTGTAGATGGCAATCATGGAGGCTGCTAATTTGAACAAATTTCAAAATGACTGTATATACCATTACCAATAAATATTTTGTAATAAATCTAGAACTTCATTTATTTATTTATTTTATTATTATTTTCTTCTTTTTTTTACTGTTTATGAAATGTTTAACAATGTAGAAAATTGCATTTATCTAATGTAGAAAATTGCATGCTGCAATACTTTTATAATTTTTCTACAAATTTAATATTTTTCTTAATGAAGTGAACACTGCACTGCAAAGGGTAAAAAAAAACATTACATTAACATGGTAAGCTTCAGCACATATGAATGATGCTGATGAAGCAAAATTAACATTAACATGGTAAGCTTCAGCACATATGAATGATGCTGATGAA
>NW_015628965.1:0-604 GCF_001515625.1 Sinocyclocheilus rhinocerous
TTCCATGACATTCTAATTTATTGAGATGCACCTGTATATGTTATAAATTAATTGTGTATTTGTTTTCTAGGTGTGTTTGGTTTTGAGACCGATGGCATGAAGTCGATATCAGTGATGGAGGGAGATTCTGTCACTCTACACACTTGTCTAAATCAAATACAAAAATATGACACAATACTGTGGAAGTTTGAAAACACTCTCATAGCTCAATTCAACAAGGCTTCCCAAATGTTCTTGACAAAAGATGGTCATGATGGGAGATTTAGAGATAGACTGGAGTTAAACACTGAATCTGGATCTCTGACCATTAGGAACATCAGAACTAACCACTCCGGATTTTATAAAGTGGACATGATCAGCACGAGCGGCTCCTCAAACAGGAGATTCAATGTGACTGTAATTGGTGAGTAGTGCATTGATGATTATATTCAGCAGAGATCTGAACTAGTTGTGGAATTAACACATTGATTAAAGTTGGGAATTAATTTACAGTTGTGAAATGGTCGATTTTAGGTTTTACATGCAAATAAAAAGCATTAAATTGAAAGTGAAAAAACACAGATTAAAACACCATTTATTCATAATATGTGTCGACAAAAATCAT
>NW_015628966.1:0-4202 GCF_001515625.1 Sinocyclocheilus rhinocerous
GGGCAGCCATAATGTTGAAGTGGCCCTCAGTGACAATGAGTGTGATACCCCTGATATAGAGTCAGCAGGAATCTGATTTCAGTTTAAAGTGAAGTGAAGTGACTTCAGAAAGTGAGCTGAGTGAAGCAGAGACATGAGGACGGCACGTCTGTCTGATGTCCACACTGAGCTTTCTGGACTGGTTTCTAGTGTTTAGCTCTGGATGAATCATGAGGATCAAACCTGGACTCGTTTCTAGTGTTTAGCTCTGGATTAATCATGAGGATCAAACGGTGAACACAAAACACCAGTTCTGCTTATTTACTGAGATCTCACACATTAATGCTGAATGTGTCAACTGTTAGATGAAAAACACAAGGCAGGATGAACACATTGCTATTGTGCACATACACAGAAACTGTGAAGCATGGACTCTTTCATTAAAAAGGCTTATTTCTGCTATTGTAGGCTCATCTTGTAAATGTAAGTTTTAATTTAAATTATAGACAAGCGCAAACTGGTTGCTTAATGCAAATGTAATTGGCCACATTTACAAAATCAGGCGATTATGTTCGCCCATCTATGTAAATGTGACTATGTATAGAGACAAAAGAATGAGGTTAATCACTGTTAATCACATGACGTCAGTTTGATTGTGTTTATTTGCAAAGACACTGATGAATGCACCAGAAAACAATCTTGAGCTTTTGGTTTTATTTCTCATCAAACACAAAACAGCTTTAAGCAAATAGTGTTAAATCATAAGGAATTCCAATTTTAATCCATTTTAATTGTAATCTAAATTTTATTTTATTTTTTAAAGCGCCTTTCAAGAACCCAATTAAGTAGGTGGTCACGTGTCATACAGACAGAAATTGGGAAATTGAGAAGCAGTATTTGTCTGTCCTAAAGGTATGCAGCATTATTTTTTTCCTCTTGATTTATCATAAACTTGACATAAGTTGTTTTCTCGTGATCTAGACATAACAAAATAGCTGGTAACTTCAGAAAGTAAAAAGAAAATAATAATACTTGGCTTCTTTTTAGGGCTTTTCTGATTGGATAGATTAAAAACGTTTATCTCGGTGTGAAAATGCCCAGTGATTGGGAAACGCCCTCTTTTTTGTTCTTGAGCTGGACGGTTGCAGTCCTGGGCCCGGTTTTTCAAAAGTAATCCACTAGGATTTTGGATAACGGATTGGATCAAATCTTGAAAATGTGTTTTTCAAAAGAAAAATCGGAATTAGACATTTAGAGCAGCAGTAAGTATCTATGTGAGGAAAAACATGTGAAGTAAGAACTGAGCGATTTTATGTTGTTGTATGTTCGTGTAAATGATTGTTTCGATGTTTGCAGTGATAATATTGCTGTTAGTCTCGTGATCTGTGAGGGGAATTAATGCAAACCAATTTAACGTAGTGCTGCTGCGATTTTATTTAAACCGTTATTCTTTAAGATTTTTCTTCGGCAGATCAAATCTGTTTGCAAGAAAGTTAGTTTTAAGTTCTATATTCCAGATAATCACATTGTTTAAGGGACCGTCTGCAAATTCCAGTGAAAAAACCATAAACAATGCCCAATCATTCTTTCAAATGAATGATTTTACAAGGTTGTAGTAAATGCAAGCTGACTTACTGAAAGTGAGCTGCAACAATTGGAAACGTAGTGTAGTGTACTAAAGACAGGTGATTGAGGTAAATAGTTGAGTATGGCACTTTACTGAGTTCATAAGAGTGAAAAAACCATAAACAATGCCCAATCATTCTTTCAAATGAATGATTTTACAAGGTTGTAGTAAATGCAAACTGACTTCTTGAAAGCTGCAACAATTGGAAAGTTAGTGTACTTTGTTACGTCCCAGATGGAAGGGTCTAGGGTAAGGGGGTAACAGGGAAAAGTAAACAAATTTGGTTGGGGTGAGTGTGTACCAGTCCCCTGCCCAGCACAACAGACACGTTAAGTTCCAAAAATCAAGTATTTTATTTACAAGATTTCCAAAGGACAAAGTATAACAGGAAGCAAAATAGGCTTCAGGAGGTGGAAAGGCCAAAACAACAAACAAAAGGACCCTCTAACTAGTTCAGGAGTAAAACTGTCTAAACTGACGAAACAAAAGGAAATTAACAACAGAAAAGTACCCTAACTAAGCAAAAACAAGAGAAAAAGATTCACAGAAACAAAATGGCACCCACCTCCTTACGGCTTCCAACACAGAGAAAACACGTAACACAACAACAACGCCAATTACTTCTTAGGAAGGCTACAATAAGCCGTAAGTTTTACACAGTATCAATCTCTGACAACTATAAGAGCAACACAGGGCAGGCAAGAGGTACAGCACTCTGGAAGTCGAGCTTCCGTGTGGTCTTCTTCTTCTTCTTTTTGTTCAATGGCCGTTCACTCCGGCATGTCTTTGTCTTAATCACATCTTAAAATCCAACACCGCACGTTTGTACCATTGCAGAAATGTATGGTATGTTCCATTGTAATTGTATCTGTAGGCTATATCATTTCACCGCAAATGCAAACCTTTTCTTGCTTTTTAAATTGCGTCTTTTGTCATTTGTCAACTGATTAAATTATCTACACTATCCTTTTCATTGTTGCTAGATATTTTTTATGGACGTTCATCGCTTTCTTCAGTTTGCCGTCGCCGTTCGGCTGCGCGCCCACCTCCGCAGACGAACAAACCGTGCACACCGCCACGCGAAATGGGGCCTAGCGCGCTCAACGACCTCTCTCATATTTTGCCGCACTAACCTCTGCGCTCGTGCGGAGGCGTCGAGTATACCAAGCCTTGAGCCGCAGTGCACTCTACTGATGAAACACGGGGCAACTTTTTGAGCAATGTTTCTGGGTTTTTATGAAATGGGGCCTAGCGCGCTCAACGACCTCTCTCATATTTTGCCGCACTAACCTCTGCGCTCGTGCGGAGGCGTCGAGTATAAACCAAGCCCTGAGCCGCAGTGCACTCTACTGATGAAACACGGGACAACTTTTTGAGCAATTTTGCTGGGCAACTTTTTTTGAGCAATGTTTCTGGGGCACTTTCCCGTCGAGGATGGTTAACAAATGTAAATATGGATACTTTTGATCAGTCGTGGGTCCTGTGTCTCACCTGGTTGCCTGTTAACGGCAACGTTAACCAAAGTTGCCCGGCAACATTGCTCAAATTGCCCCGTGTATCATCAGCCCAGAGGCAGACTTAACCATTAGGCAAAGGCAGGCGACCGCCTTGGGCCCCCAAAAGCCAAGGGCCCCCTAAAATGCTTTTTATATCACATACACTAGTCCATATCGCGGTTTGATTGAAGTGTACTGAATTGCATTTGATTTATTCATTCAATATTTGACGAATTCCGTGACATTGCTCGTTACACAGTAAACTTCTGTTGTGTAGCATTTTGAATGTACAAAAATTAAAGGGTTTGTTTAATTTTCATTGGAATAAAAGATAGATTAATGTTTTCGCCTTCATTTGATTACCAGAAAAATTAAAACACACAACACAGAATTTCTAAAAAATAAGTAAATAAAATTAACGTTTCATAGGGCCCTATTATTGTACAAATTAATAAATTAAGTTGTTTTTATAAATTCAATTAATTAGATGTTTTTGGTTAAACCATTAAAATGGAATACAGAAAGAAAAAAAAAAGAGAGAGCGCAGAATTTGGACCCTGAATGTAATTTTTGTTAAACTTTTAATAGGCCTAAATTGCTGTTAAATTAAACCATTTTCGTGATTTTAATTAATTAGATATGTTTTATGTTCAAATTTAATATAATCATCCAGAAAAATTGAAACGGAAAAAAATTAATCCAGAAAAATTAAAACGGAAAAAAAGATTTTGGGAAAAATAAAACTGATTTCAAAGGGCCCTACAAATATCATGCATGAAGCTATAATTTTAATACTAAGCAACAGAGCATATTATATAGGGCCTATTTAATTTTTTTTAAACGGCGTTCACTCGTTTTTGTGAAAGACCCAAGAAGGACCATGCACAGTCACTTTCCACACAGGCACACTTCATGTTTGGTTGAAATAATCCTTAAGCATGTAAATTAATAATTTCCTTCAGTTTAATTTAAATGTGCAATAAAAATAAATAAAAATAAATGTATATTTTAAAGTTTAGAATTAGACAGCCTTGCGTTGTGTAGACAATTGCATAGTAAAAAATGACCCCAAAGCACCCCCTAGTGTCCAACCTACTCTA
>NW_015628966.1:5780-6640 GCF_001515625.1 Sinocyclocheilus rhinocerous
AAAAAAAAAAACTGAATCCAGAAAAATTTTAACTGGAAAAAAAGATTTTGGAAAAATAAAACGGATTTCATAGTGCCCTACAAATATCATGCATCTGAATTTATAATTTTAATACTAAGCAACAGTGCATATTATATAGGGCCTATTTTAATATTTTTAAATGTCGCTCACTCGTTTTTGTGAAAGACCCAAGAAGGACCATGCACAGTCACTTTCCACACAGGCACACTTCATGTTTGGTTGAAATAATCCTTAAGCATGTAAATTTATAATTTCCTTCAGTTTAATTTAAATGTGCAATTAAAATAAATAAAAATAAATGTATATTTTAAAGTTTAGAATTAGACAGCCTTGCATTGTGTAGACAATTGCATAGTGAAAATGACCCCAATGCACCACCTAGTGTCCAACCTACTCTAATACTATTATAACCTGTTTAAATGTGAACAAGGGATTTACAACATTAAATTAAGCCTTTATTTATAACATGTACATGAAAAATCTAAAAGATTAGACAACTATGGGACACGGTCGTGCAGCAGCGAGCAACAGTGAAAGCAACCTCAAGTAATGTGTGAAATTGTATAGGGCCCTATTCCTGTATTTTGCCTGGGGCCCCCAAATCACTAAATCCGCCCCTGCATCAGCCTAAGTACACTTGAACGCCGCCATATGTCATTTCTTGTGAAACTTCGAACCCTCTTGAAATTGAAGTGTGTAAAAAAAAAAAATTTGTCTGCTCAAAATTTAGTAAGCAACATGCAGCAGCAAGTAAACAACACGGTTTTACTCGTTTTAACTCTGTTTTACATGTTTAATTCTGTCATCCATCAACACTACTTAATCATAACTTTTGTCTC
>NW_015628966.1:21815-27226 GCF_001515625.1 Sinocyclocheilus rhinocerous
ATTATTATTATTATTATTATTATTATTATTATTATTATTATTATTATTATTATTATTATTATTATTATTATTATTATTATTATTATTATTATTATTATTATTATTATTATTATTATTATTATTATTATTATTATTATTATTATTATTATTATTATTATTATTATTATTATTATAAGAAGAAGAAGAAGAAGAAGGTGTTACATGAGCATCTAATCAGCATATTTCCACAAATTCTGAAGGATAATATGACCATGGCTGTAGGCATGAAGTCACAGAGGTCCGCACCTTGTTAAAATGGTCATGTTAAAAAGTTGTCTGAATGAAAAAAAAAAGCCATTTTAAATCCCTGAATAAATTCATGTTTATGACGCGCTGCGGCTGTGAGACGCAGTTTGAGTGAACTAGCTGGAGAGAGAGGAGTGAGGGCGCGGGTGCAGCCTCCGCTCTGCCATGTTGCCAGATTTAGATATTCTAAGCAACATAGGATATGTTTTATGTTTTTAATACTTAATATGTCAGCGCTACTAAAGAAATAAGGAAGGTGGTTAGCGACTGTTTAACTTATTGCAAAACGCCAAACTTATTTCAGTGCATTTTGGGGGATTGTTATGGTTGGTTTTTTCCTAGCAATATCTGGCAACACTTCATTGAACAGAAATCAAAAAGAGGAGGCTACATTCGGTAAGACATACGATATATACGATATAATGATCATCATTATATTAATATAATAATACATAATATTATCAGTACTAAACTGCATCAACGCTATCAAAACAGTAGCATAAATAACCCTTGTACAACAAATCTGTAGAACAACAGAAATGAAAACGCTGGGCTGGCTATGATGAAAGCTATGCATGCTATTGCATTCAGTTTAGTAGTTTGCCATTCACAAAGTTATGCTTTTGGGTAAATTTTTAGTTATACAGCAACTGAACAATCCTTAACAAACCCCCGATTTTGAAACCCTGGATACGGCCATGCATGTGAAACTGATGACTGGAGTAATTATGCTGAAATCACAGAAATCAATTAAATGTTAAAATATCTTCAAATACTAAACCGTTATTTTAATTTGTAAAAATAAAAAAATATTAGGTTTTGCCTTTTGTTGCGTACCACGGCATTGTTTGTTTCGCTGCTTATTTATTAAATAAGAAAAAAGAGAGAGAGTAATGAATCAATGTTTAAAACAGTGATACAAATTATACAAAACGAAATAGACTTAAAAAAGGAGAGAAAAAAAGGCTTTCTCCAAAACAAAATTATGAATTGGTCAAAAATCGTGTGACCCACTACATATCACCTGAATGAAGTTGGCCCCCCACCCAGCGCAAAATGTTAGCAAAATAGTCGCAATCGTTTGTGCTGCATCGTTTTCTCTCTCTCTCTCTCTTTTTTTTTTTGATATTTAAAGATTTTTTATATGTGGCCACTCAGCCCCCGCATGCTCAAATTCATCCAAAAATAGTCTCATTTGTTTGTGCTTCGTTTGTGCTGCTTTGTGCCAGTAAACGTTTTGTTTGTGCAGCCTTAATTTTTAAAATATTAAACACTAAATTATAAGTTTGATCATGTAAAATCCAAAGCAGCACAAAATAAACTTTTATTGGCACAAACCAGCACAAAAAAACAATACTATTTTGGGGTGAATTTGGAGCATGTGGGGACTGAGAGGCCTCAGAATGACCTATAAATATTTTTTTTATTATCTAAAAAACCGAAGCATTTTTACAGCACAAGCAGAACACACCATTGAGACTATTTTGCCAACATTTTGCAACTTCACTCTGGTCTCAACCATATCCCTCGACATTTTGCAATTCACGGCCTTAACTTTTATCTTTCATAATTAACAGAAATGTAACAAAAACTATTACAAAGACTTATTTAAAAAAATTATACATAATCATACAATTAAATTAGATTAAATTAAACCAAATAGAAACAATTAACATCACAACACTTGTATAGGCCTACAGCATGTTATACACATGTGTGGGACAGCAGGAGAATACGGTGGCATCGTATGCTTGTCTTGCACAGATCAAAGCACGTGGCACGTGGCCGGAGGTCGCGAACGCCCGAAAATGGTGGCTCATTCGAAGATGCTTGTCTGTTTATGCAGTAGCTACAAAAGCCGCGGTTCAGCTGCGCGGCGCAAACGCTATGTGAATGCACAATGGGAATCAGCGCTGCCTCCGCTCTGCTTGCGCGTCAAGTGTGGAACAGGCGCTATAATTTGTGTGGGATTGGTATAAAATAGCATATGTGTTCCGGCACAACATGAATGACATCATCCTCAACTTGTTCTAAACCTGTTTAAAACACCTAATAAAACACAAACGAAAATATATTGAAGAATGTGGGAATCCGAAGAGTTTTGGGGCGCCGTTGACTTCTATAGTATTTTTCCCACCGGAATTCATTGGTTCCAAACTTTCTTCAACATTTCTTCCTTTGTTCAGCAGAACAAAGGACATTACAACAGTTGAAACAACCTGAGGGTGAGTAAATTAGGACAAACTTTGTGTGAACTAAAGACACGGATTGTCGAATTTATTGGAATAGTTTTTTATCGGGACGTGTGGTAATAATTTTATTGAATGTTAAATTGTGTAAAGCTGTTTAGGTGAAATGGGTGGATTCATTTTGTAGTGTATAAGCCTATTCATACACCCATTCTAGTAAAAGATGAATTGATGAACGATGTCATATGCGCTTGCTTTTTTTTTGTTAAATGGGTAGATTGTAAGAAAATAGTATTTTCAGTTCACAGGGAAAACATATGTATTTTTCTCAAAACAAACTAACCAGAGTTAACATTAATGTGGGGGAAAAAAACTTACCATTATTTTCCATTGTTCCATCACTTTGTTGCAGCAACTTTGGTACAGATGTTTGTGAAAGTGTAGGCCTACTCGAAGCCATTGCCTGATTTAATTGGTCCCTGACACCTCTTCTGTTGTACGTCCAAATGACCCATAGCCAGTGACGGTTTTTAGGGGTATCCTCTCCAAATAAAGAAATGGAGAGCTTTGACCAAACTGGCGACGAATACTGTTGAGAATGTTTTAGAATGTCAGCTTTTATTAGCTCTTGCACAAGAACTTCAATTCCCCCTGCATGTGCCCACACATCTCTCCTAGTCTGCATTTGTCTTGTTTTACATTTTCCCATGATGCTATGTGAATGTTACTTCGCTCTGATGACTCTTTTATAAAGTGTGTAAACTAACACACCTATCTTACAATTCATCAGGTCATTAGTGAAATTGCCACGTGATGCCAGATTAGTCATTACCCAGGTGCAGATTGCAGAATATTGCTTTTTAGGATAAGCATATTGTTGGTGTTTCAAGCACTTGAACTAAACGCATGTTGTTTAATACAGCAATTTATATATTGCTAACACAATAGTCCTATATTGTTGATTAGACCAAATGAAATATTCAAACACAATTGCAAGATGCACTGAAAAGGTGTAGTCTAAATTGCTCAGAGCAAAAGGTACGTAAAAACACACGACCTACAAACATACATACACACATAATGATCTTTTAAATATATTTAGCAAAATATGGTGAAAATGGCTGAAATTTAAAAACACAACTTTAACGGCATGTCTTTGTCTTAATCACATCTTAAAACCCAACACCGCACGTTGTACCATTGCACAAATGTATGGTATGTTCCATTGTATTTGTATCTGTAGGCTATATAATTTCACCGCAAATGCAAACATTTTCTTGCTTTTTAAATTGCGTCTTTTGTCATTTGTCAACTGATTAAATGATCTACACTATCCTTTTCATTGTTGCTAGATATTTTTTATGGACGTTCATCGCTTTCTTCAGTTTGCCGTCGCCGTTCGGCTGCGCGCCCACCTCCGCAGACGAACAAACCGTGCACACCGCCACGCGAAATGGGGCCTAGCGCGCTCAACGACCTCTCTCATATTTTGCCGCACTAACCTCTGCGCTCGTGCGGAGGCGTCGAGTATACCAAGCCTTGAGCCGCAGTGCACTCTACTGATGAAACACGGGGCAACTTTTTGAGCAATGTTTCTGGGGCAGTTTCCCGTCGAGAATGGGTAACAAATTTCAATATGGATACTTTTGATCAGTCGTGGGTCCTGTGTCTCACCTGGTTGCCTGTTGACGGCAACATTAACCAAAGTTGCCCGGCAACATTGCTCAAATAGTTGCCCCATGTATCATCAGCCTAAGTACACTTGAACGCCGCCATATGTCATTTCTTGTGAAACTTCGAACCCTCTTGAAATTGTAGTATGTTACGGATCACATTTTGTCTGCTCAAAATTTAGTCAGCAAAATGCAGCAGCAAGTAAACAACACGATTTTACTCGTTTTAACTCTGTTTTACACGTTTAATTCTGTCATCCATCAACACTACTTAATCATAACTTTTGTCTCGTTTAAGTAAATGTTCACCATGTTGTCCTGCAGTGGAACAACGAGTTTTCAGCACCACAAACCTGAACAGCGACCTTGGCGTAAAACATGTCAGTGTGTTTATTAATGTTTATCTGAAGTGAAAATTTGCCTGGCCTTTAGCATAGGTCTATTCAGTAAGCTTAAAGAAGGACATTGTAAACAAGTTTAAAATAACACGTGGTACCATGTGAGATGTATTGATCTCAATATGCTTAGCATTAAATAAACACTGGCAACGTTCCGCTCAGATTAAACGTTTAGTATATTCAGTAAGGATACAGAAACACATTACAGATAATTTAAAAGCGTTTAAATCTGTTTCTTTTCACATTTTTAAATCTGTTTGTAAACATATTTTTTTTAAAAACCATTATGTGATTGGGGAGAAAAAATACTCAAAAGGTGAAGTAATGTTGTTTGTGATGCAAAAGATGGGTTAAATTTTGTTTTTGAGAAATCTATCAAAAAGTATTTTAACTTAAATGGATTGTAAATAAATGAAACGCTAAAGGTTATTTCGTTCAGCACCGTGGGTGTGGGCAGTGTAGGCTATAAACAAACACGATTTAAAAATTAGCTTTGTCTCGTAAATCGAAAATGATCTTTTTATTTAAGAAGTATATTAAGCAACCATAACAACAACAATTCATTTTATTTATAGGTGCCTTACATGGCACTCAAACACACCTTATAGATAGTAAATAAAATAAAATAAAATTGCAGGCAGAAAATGCAAAGCCCATAATAAATACATTTTTTAAAAGTTTTACAGCCATTAAAAGATACATATACAATATCACCGGTATACCTGCTCAGAATATACGTTTTTAGCCGTGATTTAAAAATAAGGAGAGTCACTACTGCGAATGTCCTGAGGAGAAGCGTAGCTAAAATCTTGAGATCCCACGTTAGCCAATCGCATGCCTGGAAGAACTAAACAAAAAGAAGGACA
>NW_015628967.1:0-1222 GCF_001515625.1 Sinocyclocheilus rhinocerous
ATATATATATATTTTGATTAGGTTAAAAATAACTAAAAAATACAGCTAACTAACACAATAAAACATGATAACAAAATAAAAAACATGATTTTTGAAAATTTAAAAATCTTTATCTGTTTTTGCAAATAAACTCTTCATATATATATTAGTGCTGTCAAACGATTAATCGCATCCAAAATAAAAGTTTTTGTTTACATAATATATGTGTGTGTATTGTGTATATTTATTATGTATATATAAATACACACACATACAGCATATATTTTGAAAATATTTACATGTATATATTTATATTCATATAATTGATATCATATATAAATTAGTGCTGGGCAACGATTAAAATTGTTTAATTGCGATTAATCATGATTTTTCTGCGATTGATCGCGATTAATCACATTGTTATGCACAAAAATCAATAATGAATTCAAAAGTAGTGTATTGCGCACTTTTTTCATTTAAAAGTACTGCTATATGAACAAAAGTGCAATAACATTTGGTTTGCAAACACTTTAAACAAATAATGTGCTTTTTTACAGCAGTATTCCTTTTACATAGTAGCAGTTAAAATATTTCTTGTAAATCTCAACTTAATCATTAATGTAATCAAATTAACTATAAAACCAAAGCTATTTGCTACTGCCAGGGCAGAAACGTTTTTATAAAAAATATTTTATAGTTTGTTATAGAAAAACAAGTTATGCTCAGAGTCCAGAGCCTCGATCATAACATTATAACAGTCACCTTATGAGTAGAGACCTATCGCGGGACCCAACGCAACAGAGTGCGGCGCAGGCAGGTAGAGACTCATGTGTGCGGGATGCGGGAGAATAAGGGTGTACTCACACTAGGCAATCTTAACCGTGCCCGAGCGTGTAACACCATGTTTATTTTTCATGAGGCACCCTCAAAGGTGCAGCTATGCAAGCGTGTACTCACACTAGGCGTTTTGAACTGTGCCCGAGTGCGTTTGACCCCCAAAGCCCGGTTCGTTTGACTCGGGCGTGGTTCGTTTAGCCCTCCCTCGCTCGGTTGGAAGAGGTGGGCCAGAGCACGGTTCAGTTGGGCTGATGGGCTCATGACGCCCATCCCAAGCCAGTACTGATCAACATCCCACCCCTCCTGTGACCCATGGTTTGTCTGTATGTGAATTCAGTGCCAGTGAGCAACGGACTTTCAAAATAATAATAATAATAAAAACTGCGTTAATGTGCGATAAAATAAT
>NW_015628968.1:0-885 GCF_001515625.1 Sinocyclocheilus rhinocerous
TTCGCACTGCAAACGGAGTAATGTGAACCTGACATTATGTGTGTGTGCTGCGAGTGTGCTACACGGTCTGCAGGAGAGCGCGCGAGCGCTGAATGATTAAACACTGGCAAGAATGAAAAAGAAATGCAATTTATCAACTTTAGTGACGATGTGACACTGCCTCGACTGTGCAAGTGACAATTCCTGTGTCAACTGTGCAGCGTGCAGCTCGCTTATAGACAGACGCGATGTGGTGATTTGAATCCATTTGCGTATTTTGAGAAAGAGCGCACACGGTGATTCACTCACGCTGTTTGTGAAATGACGTCTCACACAAGGTTTTCAAATTACTTTACAAGTTATTTAATGAAAGAATATGAAGGTGAGCACCTCACCTTCAGCATTATAATTATTTCACCCGCACCAGACTGAGACGGTGCCGCTGCATGTCGTGCCAAACCTCTCACGGCAGCGTCATCAGCTTGAGATCGGCCTTTTTAGAGACCGCCGATCAATCATCCCAACGTGATTATCGGCCGATAGTGATCGGTAGCCGATCAATCGGAGCACCCCTAATATTTTACATTAAATCATCCCAACGTGATTATCGGCTGATAATGATCGGTAGCCGATCAATCGGAGCACCCCTATTCGGTGTTGATTACTACCGAAGCTTCAAAGCTCAAAAAATGGTATTCGGACCAGCCCTAGTGAGATGATGTGGCTTCTTACACCGAATAAGGCGTGCAACATATTTCATAGTATTCGAAGCCGTGATAAAGGCTATGTCAATTAGCATTGAATTATAGACCTGTCGCAATAATCAATATATCGACTTATCGCGCAATATATGTACATGACCTCAATAATTTTTGGTGACGCAATATATCGCCCATTATATTTACT
>NW_015628968.1:1143-1792 GCF_001515625.1 Sinocyclocheilus rhinocerous
GTTTGAAATAAATCCTTCTGTGAGATGATGTGGCTTCTTACGCAGAATACTATGAAATATGTTGCGTGCCTTATTCTAAGCAGTGATTAAGGCATTGCATTATTATATACTTTATTATAAGGAAAATTATAATACGAAGAACTCAGATAAATCATATATTGTCGTAGTCCTGTGTTTATTAGTCACGCTGAATCAATGAAAAAAGTTAAATCTTCTGTTTATTCAGCTACTGCTATAGGGATTTCCTTGATTTCTTCTGCGGGGCGTATTTGGAGTTTCTGCGCGAGAGTGCCCTCTGACCTTCGGATGGAGATTTACTACTGATCACAGAACCAAGCTTCACTGACAAGATGCGCATGACAATCGCAGCTTTTACCTTATCGTGATTGCGATTTCATTTCGATTTATCGTGCAGCCTTGGTACCGGCTGGTACCGAAGTCTGTACTTTTAGACAAACCTAATCACCATACAAGGCAGAAATATTTATAAGCGATACAAAGGACTATGCACGCTAGCCATTACCATAGTAAATATGGTAAATACGACCGCTTAAAGAAATCAGACAAATCATATAGGCTATCACTAGGGTTGGGTATCGTTTGGTTTTTTTTTTGATACCGGTGCCAAATCGATACTTTTAAAACGGTT
>NW_015628969.1:0-514 GCF_001515625.1 Sinocyclocheilus rhinocerous
GCTACCGATCACTATTGGCCGATAATCACGTTGGGATGTTTGATCCGCGGTCTCTAAAAGGCCGATCTCAAAAAAACGATCTCAAGCTTCACTCACAAGTACTCACCTTCATATTTTTTCATTAAATAACTTATAAAGTAATTTGAAAACCTTGTGTGAGACATAATTTCACAAACAGCGTGAGTGAATCACCGCGCGCGCTCTCTCTTTCTCTCTCTCTCAAAATAAGCAAATGGTTTCAAATCACCACACATCGCGTCTGTCTATAAGCGAGCTGCACGCTGCACGCGGATTCCAGACCTTCAGCCGTCAGTCTGAAGGTCTGGCTACATGAGACTATCACTTGCACAATCGAGCAGTGTCGCATCATCACTAACGTTCACTAACGTTTATAAATTGCATTTCTTTTTAATTATTGCCAGTGTTTAACCATTCAGCGCTCTTGCCCTCTCCTGGAGACCGTACGCTTATGCACACTCGCAGAGCACACACATAATGCCAGGTTCACATTACT
>NW_015628970.1:0-783 GCF_001515625.1 Sinocyclocheilus rhinocerous
TAGTAAAGGATTAAATTTCCAATCATTAGAGATAAGCAGACCAGTTCCTCCACTATCAGACGGGGGGAGTGGTAAATGAGAAATTATTGGAGAGTGCTGCAATCTAGCGTCATATTTTCATAGAAAAGCTATTAGAAAAGCAGCGGAGGTTTTCTAAACAGCTCAGAGTAATCACGTCATCTCCATAAGAACGATATGATTACCAGCAGGGCAGCTGCTGGTCAAATGGGTGCCCTAAGCAGGATTGTATTGTTGTGCCCCCCTTCCTCAAATATTATGGAAGTAAAAAAAAAACACCAACTATAGGGGTCAAAACATAACTTTAATAAAATATAAAAGTAAATAAATAAATAACTGTATTATTTACAAATTACAAATCTAGACAGTTACCTACGGTTATGATTTTATTAATACAGTTGTCTGATTGATTTTAACAGTTACCTATGGCTATGATTTTATTAATACAGTTGTCTGATTGATTTTATAGTCTCAAGCGTTCAGAAATGATGCAAAAAAAAATTTAAGCAGTTTTACTACGATAAAACCATGGTTAATTTTTTTTTATGGGTTGTGATGTCCACATGTTTTTTGTTGAAGACATTATAGAGGCTGTGTCATCTATATATAGCAAAAAGGTGGCCAAAAATGAAAGATTAAGTGGATATTTGAATTAAATGTTTGGTCAATAGCCTATTAAACAAGGATTTGATTGTCCTGTAAGTGTAGCAACAGCAATTACATGGCCTTTGGCTCCCTTTGCAGGCATTTGTAATAACATGTAAT
>NW_015628970.1:905-1043 GCF_001515625.1 Sinocyclocheilus rhinocerous
AATTAACCAATCATTATTGCCTCATTGTTTTTATATAATGCATTTTAAGTCATTTGAAAGGCTATTGTTGGCTTAGGTCTGTTTTTTTATAATCACAAAAAATTATCATCTTAATACTTCTTTGTAAATTATTATTTG
>NW_015628971.1:0-459 GCF_001515625.1 Sinocyclocheilus rhinocerous
CACACACACACACACACCTGGCACACACACTCCCATTGAAACGCATTATAGCATGTATGATGTTACTGCTGGGAAATGACTGTCATTTTGAAAAAAAATTTTTTGACTTAACACAGTTAAATTTGAGTGATGGGGTGGAGACCAATGAGTTTATATCATATTTATATTTTTTAATTGACATATTACATATTTATGAAACTGTATGAATATGCATGTGTTTGGATTAAAATTCAGTATCAATTTTATTTATTTTTTTACAAAATATAGTTTTTTAAAAATGTTTTGATATATATCTGAAAGCCTTCAGATATATCTGAAAGCTTGATGAAGCCTCAAGTCGGTGTAGTTTTAAAGATTTCACTTGTTTGGTTCATTTAAGAATCTCCATAGTAGTGATGCGCGGATGGCGGTTATATCCGCGGGTCGGGTGGGTCGGGTAATAAAAAAATGCATTCTGAT
>NW_015628972.1:0-524 GCF_001515625.1 Sinocyclocheilus rhinocerous
CCTCCATTTGGAGACTAGAAACCTCAACAACTGAGAAGGTTGATAGGCCTTGGGTGTGGCGTCTTAGACCACACGGCCATTCTGACACACTCACGCGGAGATGTGAAGGGCAATACTATCACTGGAGTTGGTTAGATGGCAAAATAAAGGATCCAAAAAATAGCATTTACCGTCTCAACTTGACTTCCAATTTTAATTATTGTCTGGTCAATCTAAAAGATCCTTTAACAGATGTGGGATTTGAACCCACACCTCCATTAGGACACCAGTAACCTCAGCAACTGAGAAGGTTGTCATGCGTTGAGTCTGGTGCCTTTTATCACTCAGCCTTTCTGACTCTTTCATGCAAGGATGTAAAGGACAATTCTATCACTGGAGTTGGTCAGAAGCAAAATAAAGGATCCCAAATATATAATTTACTGTCTCATAATTACATCAAATTCTACTTACTCTAAAAGAGACTTTGTCAGAAGTGGGAATTGAACCCACCCCTCCATTTGGAGAACAGAAACCTCAGTAACTGA
>NW_015628973.1:0-952 GCF_001515625.1 Sinocyclocheilus rhinocerous
AAATACCGTGAGCTGCTGAACTCTCCTCAGAAGACTCGACGCTGACTGAATGACGGAAGGGAACAGGGTTGCCAGGTTTTCGCAACAAAACCCGCCCAATTTGCTACTCAAAACTATAGAACTATAAAAAAAATAGTCGCGGTAGGACGGCATAAATCGGTAAAAATATGTAACACAGAACATTTCCTAAAAATGCATTCAGATACGTTTGTACATCTCTACAGTTCTCTGGGGTTGCATGTATAATTGTTACCTTGACTTTTAATTAACTCTGGGGTTGCATGTATAATTGTTACCTTGACTTTTAGCTACGTGTAGTACAATATGTATACCCTGTCCCAGCAAACATGCTCGCGCGGGCCCACTGCGGGTTTTCTGTGGGACAGTGTGGGCAGAGCAAACCCACACTAAACCCACATGGGCCCCATGTGGTTTAGCCCATGCGGGGCCCATAGCAGTTTTGCCCTTTGTGGGCCCTATGTGGGTTAGCCCATGCGGGGCCCATAGCAGTTTGGTCATTTGGGGCCCTATGAGGATTTTCTGTGGGCAACCCACTGTGGGCTTGCCCACACAAAAACCCACCCGGGGCCCCTTGTGTTTTTTTTGTTGCACTAAAATGTTTTTTGTTGCACAAATGTTGCACTAAAATTAGATTTCTGTGACAATGACAGTAAAATGAAAACAATAAATTGTCCATAACAAAAATATAATATACATGTGTGTACTGTAAATATTTATTATCTATATATAAATACACACACATATTATGTAAACAAAAACTTTTATTTTGGATGCGATTAATGGCGATTAATCGTTTGACAGCACTAATATTTAATATATAAACATAACATATTTTTCTTAAATATATACAGTACATGCATGTGTTTGTATTTATATACATTTACAATTAGTGATTTAGCAGACGCTTTTATCCAAAGCGACTTACAAATGA
>NW_015628974.1:0-183 GCF_001515625.1 Sinocyclocheilus rhinocerous
TCTTTAATCAGGACCTCACGAAGTAGCCAATAGTTTGACTTTGTTTGACTGTGCTGTCGATTTAGGAAGTTTCATACCTCAGGACTGGACGTGGCTCTAAGGAGGAATAACCTGTCTCTGTCAGTCACATGAGGTCTCATTTCCAGATGAAATTCGATATCTTGCAGGTAAGCCTGGATGTCG
>NW_015628974.1:385-594 GCF_001515625.1 Sinocyclocheilus rhinocerous
TCGCGCCTTTCGTCATATGCCAGTTCTTGGATATGGGACTCTGCTCTGCTCAGAAGTGGTGAGGCTGAGAGATGCTTCTCTTTTCTTGGCATTTGTTTCAGCTCATAAGCATATTTGAGTTCTTTTCTGATCATGTAGAGCTTATCGTTAGTATTGTCTAGTTTTTGGGTCAGATTGTCCATTTCAGTTCTGTACCTTTCAAGGTGGTC
>NW_015628975.1:0-486 GCF_001515625.1 Sinocyclocheilus rhinocerous
AATTTAAGGGGGTCTGAATACTTTCCGTACCCACTGTACATTAAAGGTTATTTAACCACGTGTTTCTATGTCTTTGAAAGACTTTTGTCTTTCAAACACATTAAAATGCACAAATTCATGTTATTTCTTATTTACATGTAATGCAAGCATTCCTGAACTTTTCTGTCAGCTAAACCTCTTTCACCCAATACATTTACTTGAAGTACCGCTAAGATTTTAAAATAATATTTTAATTATCACATTTGCATGTTCACGGTTCTTTGACGGTGGCTAATGGTCACATGACATGCAGACAAATAAAATATTTCATTTTTTAGTAAGCATTTAATTTTGATATTTTAAAATAATTTGATTTATTAAAGTTTATGATATCTTAAAATGTATTAAAATTATTTATTTAAATTTTACATTTTTATGATTTCATTAATTATTAGCTTTTCATTAAAGGGGTCATATGATGCGATTTCAAGTTTTCCTGTCTCTTTG
>NW_015628976.1:0-500 GCF_001515625.1 Sinocyclocheilus rhinocerous
AGTTTGGGTATACAAATCTGCATTTCTCAAATAAACAAGGTTGCCACTTTTTGGATTCATAGATTAGTGACTACAAGAATTGCTTTAAAAAAAAAACAACAACAAAGTCTTGCAAGTAGGTTTACACATTTAGGCAGAATAAGTAACAACGTACCAGAAGTGATTAACTGGGGGGAAAAAAAATAAATACACACACTTAAAAAGAAAGCATTAAAGCAGCTCTACAAACCTCTTAGCACTCAAACTCTGGAAAAAGTAATACACAAGACAAACCATTAATTTTTTTTTTTTTTATTTAGTTACTAAAGAACGCTCAAACGCTGGAAAAAGTAATACACAAGACAAACCATTAATTTTTTTTATTTTTATTTAGTTACTAAAGAACACGTTTGACATCAACACCTAAAATCATTCATCAGAAGGACTCAAGGTGAGGTTCACAGAACCAGACTCCGCATCCTGGCTCAAGGTGGCGTTAGAACCAGACTCCTCATCCTGGC
>NW_015628977.1:0-500 GCF_001515625.1 Sinocyclocheilus rhinocerous
TGCGCTAGGAAAACCAACATATTAACCTTATGTGGTTTCAGGGAGAATCGCATGGGGGTAACAATATTCCCACTGAAAACCCTTTCCGACGGTGTGCTCATTGCACAAATACACATGTATTTGCGCGCGACTTTGGACAGCAGCGGAAATCTAGTCTGATTATCGCGCCACCAGGACAGTGGATTCGCGTTGGAGTCTATGCACTCCTCCTGCAGGTAGCGCGTGAGCTCGTTATCTGCTCGCGCTCTCTTGGGTATGGGCGCTGATGCAGAGGTTGTCCGTGACTTCAGCAGGTCTCCAAGAGTCTTTTTCTTTGCTGCAGGTGGCACCACCGCTTGCCCTTCGTCTCCAACCACTGACGCACTGGCAGTGCTCCCTTCGTCCTCCTCTCCCACCATCTCTTCGATGATGTTGGATTTTGTCTTCGTATCATTGATATAATCGCCCCTATATCAAGGATCTAAAAAACAGGCCTTTTCCAAAAGTTTTTGTAAGGCAGC
>NW_015628978.1:0-908 GCF_001515625.1 Sinocyclocheilus rhinocerous
AGCCTCTGATCTAGTTAGCAACAATTTGTTAATATTCTGACAATAAATGTTTTTACTTTCACTCTCAAAATAATCAGGGGTGGACTGTAAGGAAGTACATACGTTAAGTATTCTCGTACAACGTGTTGTAGATTAAACTACCTAACAGTATATGAAGTAGGCGACTTTAAATAAATTTAACAACCTTGAACATATTCAGAAGTAAAATGCAACATACACAGTAGTGCAGCAGTAATATTACAGTTTTTCTCGATTGCTAAAACACTATAAGCAGGCTTTTGAACTAAAATTTCAAACCATAATGCCATTTTTTAAAAAGCACACCCATTTCCCTGAACTATAAACACTATTCCCCTGCTTTGACACATACGTCAGATTTGGTGAACTGTTACTGCAAAACTCTACACACAAATCCCTACATTTCTCAGTGCTTACACCATGTGGTCATTTAGAAAGCACTAGCATTCAATGTTGTTCACTCAAGTCAGCACAGTTTGAGTTCAATTAGCACACAGTTACCCAGGTGGAAACACTAGGAGTCAAAACTTATCACACACCAATCAGAACCTTCGATGGATAGATAAAGGGGCCAAAGTCAGCTCATTCGGGTCTGAAACAATGGATCCAGAGAGACGTGAATGAAGAGGTCGAGGACACCAGAGAGGAGGAGGATGAGGGGGAGTAGGGAGTGGAGGAAGAAATGAAGGAAGAGGAAGAGTAGGAGGTGGAGGAGGAGTACGGAGAGGAAGAGGATGAAGAGGAAGAGGTTTTCAAACATCTTTCTGCTTGCATACTCTTCCTTTATAAACCCGATAGAGGAGATTTTTTCGGCATGGCGGTGGAAAGTATATGATCGAGACCCTTACATCCGTGTTCACCTCCTCCAGGCCATGAAAGAAGCCTGCCTG
>NW_015628979.1:0-265 GCF_001515625.1 Sinocyclocheilus rhinocerous
GAGCATATGCGACCAAAATGGTCGCAATTTCGAGCCTTGCTTTATTATGGCAGGTGGTCTAATAAATTGTTAAGCACTGTTTGTTTTCATAGCATTCCGTTGGCACGTTTGTTTTAAGGACATTGGGCAGAATGTGGAATAGTGTGTTTTTGTCAATAAAATAAAAAAAGAAAATTGTTTGTTTTTAATCCGATTAATCGAAGAAGAAGAAAATAATCGACCAACTAATCGATTATCAAAATAATCGTTAGTTGCAGCCCTACTT
>NW_015628979.1:459-564 GCF_001515625.1 Sinocyclocheilus rhinocerous
TTTGACTGGTACTGTATATAGAATACAGTATATACATAAACAGAATATATACACACATAAACATTTTTTGCAATGATCACTCAAATGTAGTGATCAAACACTTAT
>NW_015628980.1:0-1871 GCF_001515625.1 Sinocyclocheilus rhinocerous
GGTTGTGCAGTAGGCTAATATAATCGGACCTATTTAAACCTGCCAGTGGCACAATATACACATACTGGGGATATCATAGTAATCCAAAACCTATAGCAGAGATAAAACAGTCTCCATCAAAAGACAAATATATACACATATGAATGTGAAGCAGTTAATTTTCATGGTTTGCTTCTGATGTCAAATCAAATGGATTTAATCTTCCCATTTTTACCTGGTTTTTGCCTGATCACTTTTCCAGTCTCCAAGCCTGTTTTGCCTGGTATTAATTTGAATTTTTGAAAAAAAAAAAATCAACTTTGTTGCTTTTTTTTAAGCTTTTGCTAACGCTTGGTTTGTTTAACTTGCTCAGCAGAATGTTAAGAAGCACAGCAGACCTGTGCTTCACAGCAGATTCTCTGACATTTACGGTAAAATAACGGCAGCTGTGGTTGCCAGAACTTTACCGTAAAAAATATGGTAGCAACATACTAGGTTTTACAGACTTAACTTAAATTCACGGTAAAAAAAACGCTCCAGTTATTGATTTAACCTCGGTTCCCTCAAATAAGGGACGAGCCTTGTGTATGGGGAAAACTCCTGTTTTACTCTGTACTGAAGCCTGATTTGTTCACGTTTGTGTAGCATCAAAAAACCAATGGCGCTTTAGCCAGAAGGGGCGGAGACAACCTCTATATAAGTCGGCTTGCAGCGCCATTTCATCAGAATCATTCGACTGAAGCGACAGTCATCGATTTGCGTGCAGCTTATAGCATGGCCAGTGACACAACGCTCGATCCCTTATTTCAGGGAACCAAGGTTACATCAGTAACCAGAGCGTTTCCTTTCAAATGTTCTTTCACATTGTGTATGGGGAACGCATCCAATCACGCCGTGCTATGAGCAGATACAGAACGACCTGCTCTGCGAGCCCAGTCTCAGAGCACTTAGTTAAGGGCCCCTGAAGAACATGAGCTAACTAAGCCCAAGCACAGCTGAGGGCTATCAACACAACCATTTCCACCCTAAGGGAGAAATAGTTAGATTAAACATCTAGATTATGGAATCTGGCAAATGTGGACGCGACGACCAGCCGTCGGCTGCACAAATCTCACCAATAGAGATCCCACTGGTTCCTTTAGAACGACCTCCAAAGCAAACAAAAAGCTGTTACGACTGTATGATCAGGCTGGAGCGCTCAAAACACTCTTAACACTCTTAAAGCCCTTACAGGGCAAAGCACATTGGGACCTTGCTCGCCTTCTGCGACGGGGAGTGCCAAAAGGGTGATAACCTGGGCTCGGTCGAGAGCACCTTAGGAACATAACCATGTCGAGGCTTGAGGACGACTTTACAGTCGTTGGGACCAAACTCAAGACAGGAAGCACTGACCGATAGTGCTTGTAAGTCACCCACTCGCTTGACCGACGTTAACGCCAACAGTAAGGCGGTTTTAAGCAACAAAGGCCGCAGCTCGGCCGATTGGAGCGGTTCAAAGGGAGGGACTCGCAGAGTTCTAGACCGGCACAGTCTGAGGATAAGGAGGATTCCAGGCGCACTTCAAGAACGATCAGGGGTGTGTTTCCCAAAAGGAACTATGATCGCAAGTACCGTCGTTACCAATAGAGTTCAATGGAACTAACGACCATAGTTAGCTAACAATGCTTTTGGGAAACGCACACCAGATCGTGTCTGCCAATTGATTGGCCAGCTTCGAGGAAATGTCTCGCTGCGATAGCTGCCACATAAACTTTAAAGTGTGGAAGGGGTGCACCCGTTGTCCAACAACTCTTATAAGAAGGTTAGCACATGGGACACGTCACAAGAGACCGGATGCAGGCTTCGTGCGGAACACTACTCATGGAAGACTGACCATTTAAGAGCGTAAAGGT
>NW_015628981.1:0-514 GCF_001515625.1 Sinocyclocheilus rhinocerous
TAAGTGTTATACATGCAATGTTTTAAATAAAGAATTTGATATTTTTTAATTATTGTGTCTGTTTTAATTGAATGCGAGTAATACCTATGTAGGGTAAAAAATTAAATGAATTCTATATAAAAAATTATAAAATCTAATGAAATATATTCAAATGAATTAATTACAGTAGTATACTGATGAAACTATACAGTTTGCAACTGTAAACCAAATACAGTTTGCTACTGTAAATCTTAATTACAGTAACTTACTGGCAACAGTGTTGCCAGTAAGTTACTGTAAAAACCCTTTGAAATGTCTAACAGTGCAGCATATTTTAGTGTTTTGTTTTGTTTCATGTTTGTATCTACATGAAAGTCAATAGAGTGCAATGTTTTGTTGTTGTAAACCAGCTCACTATCCTGTTTTCTAATGTAGAAAACAAAATATATTTTGGGGGGAAAAAATCTCTTTTTGTCTTGTCTTGTTTTGCTTTTGGACCAGCTCAAGATTTAGCTTTGGACCAAAGTTTGCATTT
>NW_015628982.1:0-522 GCF_001515625.1 Sinocyclocheilus rhinocerous
TTTCCACACTGATGTAGGGTCGTTGCTTGAAAGCTGTTTTTTTTTTAGCTTTCCAGAGTAGCTTAACTTTGCCACTCCTGTCTCCCTATTTAGTATGTAATTGGCCTGTTTGTACAAGTCTTTGTCCCCACTCCTGTAGGCATCCTCTTTGGCCTGGCGAAGCTGTTTGAGTTTTGTACTGAACCAAGGTTTGTCATTGTTAAATGTTCAATAAGTCCTGGTGGGTACACACATGTCCTCACAGAAACTAATGTAGGATGTCACGGTGTCAGTAAGCTCATCCAGATCAGTAGCTGCAGCCTCAAAAACACTCCAATCAGTAAGTTCGAAGCAGGCCTGTAAATCCTGCTCTGCTTCAACAGTCCATGTCTTTACAGTTTTTACTACAGGCTTAGCAGATTTGAGTTTCTGCCTGTAAGCTGGTAGAAGATGAACCAAACAGTGATCAGAGTGATCAGAGGCTGCTCGGTGGACAGCGTGGTATGCTTCCTTTAAAACAGTGTAGCAGTGGTCCAGTATATT
>NW_015628983.1:0-508 GCF_001515625.1 Sinocyclocheilus rhinocerous
GCTACTTCCCCTCGCAAACCCCTAGACAGGAGGGGAACGTAACAGGAGGAATTTATTGTAACAATGGGGGGGGAATGGGAAAGGGGTTGCCGTTTTATGTAAGAGAAACATGAGTGATGATGTTGAAATCATATATCGGGATAACGAAGGAAAATGCATTATTGTGAAAATGGTTATAGGAGGGGAAAATGTTTTTGTGTGTAATGTACATGCACCAAATGCAGAGGCTGAAAAGAAAATGTTTTTCAATAATTTAAATGGTCAGATGGAGAAATGGGAAAATATTATTTTAATGGGCCCGTGGTCGTATGTTGATAATTACAATCTGGAAAAGAATAGATTTTATGTTGATCACAAGGAACATGGAGAGGAAGATCGATAAGATATATTATAAAATGACTTCCTTAAGTGATCATGGGATGTTAATGGTACATATGAATGAAACCGGTCTGATATATGGAAGGGGAATATGGTGTTTAAATAATGACCTTTTAATGGATGAAGGGTA
>NW_015628984.1:0-500 GCF_001515625.1 Sinocyclocheilus rhinocerous
CGATTATCGATAAGATATTTTTGACATATCGCCCAGCCCTAGTGTGCAGCGCATTTTATGGAGGACTGTTTCCTGGGAGAGTAGTCTACAATGCGGCTTTGCACAAAGGCTGTTTCTATAAAGTGGGGCAATTCCAACTTTGCAAGGACAGTCTGGCGCTTCTGACTCTCAGTCTGTAAGTACGTTTTCATATTTAAAGAATTCGCCACTGACGGTTCAAACGCAAGTTTTGAGCAGTGTAGAGTAGCACTTGTTGTTTGTCATTTCTCCGATCACAAATGCAGACATGGTTTCATGTTTACACGGCGCGATGCAACGACAGTATAAGTCATTATAATCAGCAATTATGTCCCCACTGGATGCAACAAATGCCTGCTTTGTAATGGGTTTTATTGGTTTTCTCGTCGCGCCGGGACACGGCATCACAGTATGGTAAGGGGCACATGCTTGAGGTATTCAGTAGTGCTGTGTTCAAAATATCGATACGACGATGTATCGTC
>NW_015628985.1:0-596 GCF_001515625.1 Sinocyclocheilus rhinocerous
TGGATGATCGCTCTTCATGGCTGTAATGGATATTTGTGTTGGGAAAGGGCTCATTTTAGCCCTTTTTCTTCTTCGCTGTTGATGGAGGGAGATCAAGGCTGATTGCTGTTGATCATGGACCGATATTAGAGCCGTTGGAGGTTGTTGAACAGAGATCAGGGCCGTAAGTACTAGACTATTAAACGGGCTTAGAAGTGAACGGAAGCACCCTAATGTCTGAATCTATGCTGTTTGAATTGCTTAACTTTAAAGATGGCAAGAGGCACCAGAGCTTTAATTGTATACCCCACCACTTTTTTCCAAAATAACCACTGACGATAAAGTCAAGCTAAATTTGTTGGTAACTATGGACTAAGTTGACAAGAGTGATGTAGAAGTATTCCCCATGAAGCTTACTCTGGTGATGAATATGAGAGAAAATGGATTTCACAGTAAGTGATCTAATTTTCAGCAGAGAGGGAAGTGTTTTAAAGCTTGTTTAGTAGAACATCAGTTATATATGATATGACAACAGTAAGGCCTGTAGATAGTGAGTATGTGTTTAAGAAATGTATGATAATTTTTAGAGTGACTATTTTTTTCAAACCTAGTCTGTG
>NW_015628986.1:0-756 GCF_001515625.1 Sinocyclocheilus rhinocerous
TGGGCGCTGTGGCTTAGCTGGTCAAACTACCTGTCTTGCAAACAGAAGATCCTGGGTTCGAGTCCCAGCGGTGCTTTTCAACTGGTGGATTTTCTATATGAGCTATTTCTTCGACAGGTGGCCTTGACGGTGCCTCTGCTTTTCGAGCCACTCTTCAATTGTGCAGAGGCCCGAGGACCTGTCCTTCCTGCCCAGCGTGTGACCTCTCAGCATTGGTCAGGCACGAACCCAGAGGTAAAATTTTCATGTGCCTCGTCCAGGCACCCGGGCAGGCTCTGTGGCGAAATTGATAGCGTACTGGACTTCTAGATTGCCTGATGAGGCCGTTCAAAGGTTGTGGGTTTGAGTCCCACCAAAGTCGAGTCATATGGCTTTTTGTTAATCCTTATACTACACATTGTTGAACTCCGGCAAAAGAAAGTTGTAAATAAGCTGTTTTAAGCTGTCCAGGGCAGGCCTGCGGACCATTGGCTTCACCGCTGGATAACTCGATCCTCTGAGCCGCCCTCCCGGAGGCTGTGCGTGTCTTTTGGTGCCGTGGCTTAGTTGGTTAAAGCGCCTGTCTAGTAAACAGGAGATCCTGGTTTCGAATCCCAGCGGTGCCTTTTCTTGTGTCTGTGTAAGATCTTGGTTTCGAATCCCAGCGGTGCCTTTGGCAGTGCTCGCATGCGTTAAAAGCATGCTTTTCTGAGATCGGATTCCGAACAGGGGTAGCGAGGAGTGCAAATGCAGCAGGCAGTTCCGTTAGCAAACTGC
>NW_015628987.1:0-500 GCF_001515625.1 Sinocyclocheilus rhinocerous
TTTGTAGCACGTGCGACATATATGTCGCACTGTACAGCCCTGTATGGGATAATGTACATCACACATATCACACATTACACACATAAATGATTATGGCGATAAAAGATTTAAGACAAAACTGTTTTAAAATCTTACCAGTTTGTTAGTTATCTTATAATCCATTACAGCGTACAAAACAGTCGTAGCAAAATGGCAGCAGCTGCGTTTGTATGAAATGAAAGTCCGTGATACCAGGATGACATAATTAAATAATTGTACACAATTTTGAATCGAGTTTTAATATTTTATTAGCTAAACAATCGCAAAGTTTCCACCAAGAAAAAAATGTTCCTAGCAAGAGTACACAAAGCTTCAAGAAAAAAACTGTTCCTGGCAAGAGTACAGTGCCCATTTCAGTTACCCGGATGAGCCTGTGTTATTAGTTTTTACCAGTTGTTATCGAGGGATAACATTCTTCGGAATGTCGCCACTGACCAATCAGAATCAAGTATTCCACAGAG
>NW_015628988.1:0-770 GCF_001515625.1 Sinocyclocheilus rhinocerous
GAGACACTGGGTCAGTCCAGTCGCTAATTCTGGAAAATCGGTTACTGTTGCTGGCTAGTTATGCCGGTGCAGATGTTTAAGTTCGAGGTATTGGTATGCAGTGCCTTAGCGTTCCCCTACATGATCTGTACTTGCAATCAGAGTTAGTAACCGGACCTGTGAGGCTTGGGGTGTGCTCCCGCTTACCAATTGAAGGGGTAGATGTTATCCTCGGCAACGACCTCGCGGGTGGAGAGGTATTCCCATGCCCGGTAGTAACTACTGAACCGACTGTAATTGACAGTTCAAAACCCGCGTGTGCGGTAACGCGTGCTCAAGCAAGGAAATTCAGAGACGTAGTTGACCTCTCTGAAACCTTCTTGGTTAACTCAAATGATCATGATTCGATTCCAAAGGAAGCTGTTGTAAAGGAATTTGATAATGCAGAGACTGTGACGAAACTGAATTCTGTTGTTGGGGTAGGAAGGGAACAATTGGCGGCTGCTCAGAAAACAGACCCCTCGTTAGCAAAGTGCATTGAGTCTACGGTGGGACTCAAGAGAAAATCTAGTGATAAGGTAAGGTATTTCTGGGATGAGCAAGTTTTAATGCGGAGATGGAGGCCAAAAGCCCGTGCTGCCCTTAATGAGATTTACCAGATTGTGCTACCCCAGTCGTATAGGGAGCACGTATTGAAAGTTGCTCATGAGCATGTGCTTTCTGTGCTTTCAGGTGTCACAAAGATGTTCCGACGTGTGTCCCACTACTTTTTCTGGCCTGGCTTGAAATCA
>NW_015628989.1:0-434 GCF_001515625.1 Sinocyclocheilus rhinocerous
TAGTTAGTTGATTTGATTCATTTGTGGCTTTTCGTGTCTGTTCATAAAGATGCATGATAAGAGTGTTTACCATCTGCGCTGTGATTGGCTGGATTAGTTCCACTTTGTCATTGTGTCGCTCACATTACGAGATCGCGTGGCGATAATATCAAACAGGTTTGAAAATATCATAGTGTCTGTGATAACTCGAGACGGGTTCGGATCACGTTGCTGACCTGCTCATAATTAATGCCAGGTTCAGACTGCACGATATTTTTGTCGGTCACGATAGTCACTGTGTCAGATTACACGATTTTGACTCCTAAAATCTTGTCGTGTCGTGGACAAGAAACATGTCAGACTACACGTTGCTTCCCGACCATTCATCGCGTGCCGTCTTTAACAGCGCTCGTGATGTCATCGAGAAGGCGGAACTAGCGACTGACTTCAGAAAA
>NW_015628990.1:0-982 GCF_001515625.1 Sinocyclocheilus rhinocerous
AATGGATGGACAGAAATCTCCCAGATTTCATTCTTAATTTGGAATGTTTTATGGATTTAGAATAACATGAGGGTGAGTACATTTTCTTTTTGGGTGAACTAACCCTTTAAGAAAAGAAAAACATCATGGTATGAGAGACAGCACTTTATCAAACACTAACATCTTTATATTGTTTAGGCCTACATGGAAAAACCAACATGGATCTGTATTGCCTGTACTGATTCAAAATGTATTTCCAACAAGAATACAGTGGTAGGCTACACTTAATTTCTGTACACAAATTAAGAACCTGCTCTTAAACAAACATTTACTCCTGCGTTTCTTTTGCATCTGAACTCTTCAAATTATCATTTTATATCAATAATATTTTCAAAACACTTATTCGCATACAATAGTGGCCGTTTGAAACTGTTTCCTATGCAATTAAAATAAGATCCTTTTAGATAGAAGGTCAAAATGAGGGTTGAAAATAAAGCTTTTTCTGCTTTTTTGTGCAAAAGACTATTAAAATGATAAGTGAACCTGAAAGAGCATATTAAAATAATAAAAAAACAGCCATGACCCCCATTAAATACCCAGTTATCTTCCCTAAACAACTTGCACATCTAAATATTTTGTAATGATAAACCCACCCACACATGCACAGAAAACACAAAAGCAGAAATTCTCACCAGTTACTCCTGCAACCACCAGCACAACACCAACACATACTCCTCCTATACCGAATACACACACAATCCAACCTGGAATGAAAAACATAGTCATTATTACTAGAGATCGACAATTTAATTATTATTTTTTTCTTTTTAGATATCTAAAAATATTTACACCTTTCCACCTTCATCAGTTACATGATATTAAGTGAACAGAAATGGCGCCATCTAGTGTTTATTGCCTACAAAAGGCATTACAGTGCTAGTGGGTAAACTAATTGATATTATGCATAATGATAATAACTTTCGACCTGTGAACAACATGCAAT
>NW_015628990.1:2830-3382 GCF_001515625.1 Sinocyclocheilus rhinocerous
CTTTTGCATCTGAACTCTTCAAATTATCATTTTATATCAATAATATTTTCAAAACACTTATTCGCATACAATAGTGGCCGTTTGAAACTGTTTCCTATGCAATTAAAATAAGATCCTTTTAGATAGAAGGTCAAAATGAGGTTTGAAAATAAAGCTTTTTCTGCTTTTTTTGTGCAAAAGACTATTAAAATGATAAGTGAACCTGAAGGAGCATATTAAAATAATAAAAAAACAGCCATGACCCCCATTAAAAACCCAGTTATCTTCCCTAAACAACTTGCACATCTAAATATTTTGTAATGATAAACCCACCCACACATGCACAGAAAACACAAAAGCAGAAATTCTCACCAGTTACTCCTGCAACCACCAGCACAACACCAACACATACTCCTCCTATACCGAATACACACACAATCCAACCTGGAATGAAAAACATAGTCATTATTACTAGAGATCGACAATTTAATTATTATTTTTTTCTTTTTAGATATCTAAAAATATTTACACCTTTCCACCTTCATCAGTTACATGATATTAAGTGAACAGAAA
>NW_015628991.1:0-563 GCF_001515625.1 Sinocyclocheilus rhinocerous
TAGGACACATTTTATTTTTAACTCGGATAAACCCAAATTAATGCTTTGATACATATTCTGTCATATCCTATAACTGATGTAGGCATTTCCCATAAATGTCAACACATCAAACTTTTATGAATTTTCTTTGATTATTTTCTGAGCTTTTTTTTTTTTTTTTTTTTTTTTTTTTCATCCACAGCGGGTGAGCTGGATTGATGCCTTTGTTTTGGTTATATTTTTCTCATCATAAATTAAATAAAATTTTATATAAACCACAATCTATGATTAGAAAAATAATTATACATGAAATGTACTTTTGTTTATTATATATAATATATAAATAATATATAAAATGTGTATATTAGATAATATCAATGTCAAAACATATCGATTTATCTTCTCCGCTTTGTTTTTCTGTCTTTTTTCTTATCACAAATTAATCTTATATAAACCACAATCTGACATGAAATGTACTTTTATTATATAATGTATTAAAATATATTATTTATATAATTTATATAATAACTTTTTTTTTTAACTCCAATAAACCCAACTGAATGCTTTGATGCATATTATGTCAT
>NW_015628992.1:0-2022 GCF_001515625.1 Sinocyclocheilus rhinocerous
TTTCAAAGAAAACAAGACGTCGTATTTTCATTTTGCATTTCAAATAAATATATCTTGATTTAAGGATGTTTATTTGTATGGGCAAATATAAAGATATTTATTTTTAACAATGCATGCAACATTTAATGCCATGACTTTATGAACTTAAGACTTTCTGCTCTGATTTATAATGTTTTTTGAGACCTGCAGAATCCCTGCTAAACGAGCCCTAGTAGAACAGCAGATATGAGGTAAGGAATATACTGACCAGTTACCAAACCCACAGTCCATGACGGCCTCTAACAGAGCCATCTCCTCCTGCGCAGTCCAGCCAGGCTCTAACACGGGAAAATCGGATGTCTAGAAGAAAGTAGATCAAAGTAAATGTGTAATTTATCGACACAAGATACAGGATATAAGTTATGGAGCACAGAATGCAAAAAATAAGCTTTTTAAAAAAAAAAGTTAAATAACTAATAATAAAAAAATGTCTTTGTTTTGCACATTTCTGGTTTAACCAATGTTTAAAACAACAATTCATTTAAATCTTCAATTCAAATGTTCAGTCTATGTATAAAATCCATTTTTACTTATAAACCTTTTATATTCAGTGCAATCATTTGAATTCAAACTGCTCTCTTTACCATGATTTCATACTTGTGGTCACTCTGGTGCTTTTTATACTCATATCCTCTAGTAAAGCACTGCAACAGAAAGATTCAATCATATAGTACAGATTAACAGTGACAGTATTTGATTTATGCAGTCAGACAGTAATGAGATCCTCAATCCAGCGACTCACCTGCAGACACAAGAGGAAAGGTGACGGTTCACATTCAGCACATTTAATGTAAGGCTCCACTAGATATGAGGAACATCCTCGACAGGGAGGCTTATCGAAAGGATCATCTGAGGAGACATAAACACTTATTTACAGAATGAAGTTATCATTTCAACAGACCTATGTCCTGTACCAAAAACATGCCAACTAGTTTCTAGCTTCACATCACAGTTATGACAGAAGCATTTTATTGAATTTGGCTGATTACAATATGTCACCAAGGTCAAGTTATGTGCAGTGTTAATAAAATAGAGTTACATTACAGCTGTAAAGTTATTATTGAAGGATAACATTAATGAAAACATAATTAATGAGAAATATAATTATATTATTGAGCTGACAATTAAAAAATATGTTGCTAAAAATATTTTTTTATTTTTTTTTTTACAATATTTGTAACATATATATATGCCGTTCAAAAATTTGGGATCAGTAAGATTTGCACTACATTTTAAAGATGTCTCTTATGCTCATCAAGGCTGCATTTATTTGATCAAAAATACAGAAAAAACTGTAATATTGTGAAATATTATTACAATTTAAAATAACAGTGTTTTATTTTAATATACTTTAAAATATAATTTATTGCTGTGTGATCAAAGCTGAATTTGCAGTATCATTACTCCAGTCTTCAATGTCACATGATCCTTCAGAAATCATTCTAATATGCTGCTTTATTACCAATGTTAGAAACAGTTTTTGCTGCTTAATATCATTATTATTATTATTATTATTATTTGGAACATGTGATACTTTTTTAGGATTCTTTGATGAATAAAAAGTTAAAAAGAACAGCATTTATTCAAAATAGAAACCTTTTGTAACAATATAAGTCTTTACTGCCACTTTTTATCAATTTTACGCATCTTTGCTTAATAAAAGTATTAATTTCCTTAAAAAAAAAAAAAAAAGTACTGACCCCAAACTTTTGAACGGTAGTGTATATTGCTACAAAAGATTTCTATTTTCTATAAAAACGGGTATACAAATGGGCTGCTGACAAATGGGTAAAACCCAGTGTGGTCTGAAGGACAGTAGCAAAGATTGCTAAAGATTTAAAATGACAGTGAATTAGTTTTTGTGGGCTGCATTGTGATCCTTAAATAGTCTTTTAAAGGGGTCATATGATGCTGCTAAAAAGAACGTTAGGCGTTGCGTTGCATTGTGCCGCATAAACATAAAACTCTGTCTGCATTTGTGAT
>NW_015628993.1:0-231 GCF_001515625.1 Sinocyclocheilus rhinocerous
TGTTGTGTATTTGGTGTAATGCAATGTGTTTATGCAATTTAAGGTAAAAAAAAAACACATTTTCCATATAATGTACATTATTGTTTGTCCTCTATGCCCCGCCTTTCTGAAACACTTGATTTTTACAAAGCTCATCGTTCTAAAAAAGCGAGGTGTGCTCTGATTGGCCAGCTATCCAGTGCGTTGTGATTGGCTGAATGCCTCAAGCGTGTGACGGAAATGTTCAGCCCC
>NW_015628993.1:831-1007 GCF_001515625.1 Sinocyclocheilus rhinocerous
TCGCGTTTGAATCATCATTGGCAAATTATTTAAATATAAAAAAAACTTACTTACAGGCTGTGAGTCAGATGCGCTAGACATTGCAAATTTGGAACGGCTCAACTTTATAGAAACAGCCTTTGTGCCACAGGCGCATTAGGCTACTGGTTCAGGAAACAGTCCTCATCCATCCTCCA
>NW_015628994.1:0-788 GCF_001515625.1 Sinocyclocheilus rhinocerous
GTACAGATACTTGAAAAATGTACTTAAGTACAGTAACGAAATAAAGCTACTCCGTTACTGTCCACCACTGGTAGTGGGCACTCGTGCAACATAATCAGTGACGTACATCCGAGTCAACGAGATGGAGGGAAGTTTTTTTTTGTTGCTTTTTTTTGCTTTTTTTTTATTGCTTAATGTACATAAGACAGGGAACAACCAACAATGCAAGACACTTCCATTGAGACAAACACAGAGTTTACATTAAAGAAGAAGAAAAAAATAAAATAAATGTATATATAAATAAATAAACACAAGGAGCAAGGATGAAAACAAAGATGTAGTCGATGTAGACATTGTAAAGAAAAAACATACTAAAGTAATAAATAATTTGACAAAGAGAAGCATAACTTTTCAGATTTTCTATTATGTTTTTTGAAGCATTTGAAGCTCTGAAACATTTTAGCAAACTCAAATAAAAATATATTGAAGGAGGGTTTACTTTTTTTCCATTTACAAATATGGATATGATATTTACCCATCAACAAAACAAAATTGACAACATCAGAGAAGGATGAATTTAAATCACTCTTAAAAAAGAGGACATCTTGTTGGGTTATAGGAGGAATTGTCTCCATTTTTACTGACAACCAGCTATGTATATCGAACCAAAATTTAGAAGACGCCTCACAGTAAAAGAAAAGGTGATCAAGTGTTTCAGGAAATGAAGAACAGAAACTACAAGGATCCACCTCGAAATGAAATTATTTTTGTATAAAGTCACTAACTGGGTAAATCCTAAACATAATTTT
>NW_015628995.1:0-649 GCF_001515625.1 Sinocyclocheilus rhinocerous
AAACTTATTAAGACGCGGAACGGCCATATCTCTTTGCGACCACAAGAAACGGGAGACTTTTCAGAAGCGCACTTCAGCTTGCCCTCAGTGCGCGAGTCAAACAAGAGCGGAAAAGGTACATGTGCCAAATGAGCTTCAGTTGAACAACAGGAAACTGCGGTCTGATGAGATATTGTTATATGTCAGTAAAACAAACTTTCCTGTCCTGTCAGCCGTTTTACTGTGCTCACGGCGCACGCTCTTCAACTGTTATGAGGAGCACGCTCACTTCATAAAAAAACCGCACTAGAAACTGCGAGCATACATCGTCAGTTAAGTCACGAAATTACCAAAATGGCGATTAAAGCTGCAAAACTGTGCATGCATGTATGTGCATTACATTTAAGAACGTCTCTCAAATGCATGCAGCCTAATGAAATATTGTGCAATTCGAGTATATTAATTATATATTAATTATATATTAATTATCGAGTATATTATATTAATAGGGCGCAAGATGATAGGCTATGCATTTTTTTTATTTATAATTTAAATAGTTAAATGTACTAGAAAATATGTGCAAATTTTTCATTATTTTTTAAAGTATGAAAATTTAAAGAAAATTAAATCATATTTAAATGCATGAAAAAAACTTATTTTACATTATTAC
>NW_015628996.1:0-545 GCF_001515625.1 Sinocyclocheilus rhinocerous
ACAAATTCCCACAGATATCAACTACAGGAACTTTGAAAATCTGGAACCGGTCACATTACATATTTCAGTCTAAAAAACAACATACACAAGCGCTTAAATATTCTTCAAGTTCATTGATCCACTGTACATATTTATAGTGTTTTTTCATGCTATTGCGGCATAAACAAACCTCCATACTCACTGTACATATTTATAGTGTTTTTTCATGCTATTGCGGCATTAACAAACCTCCATACTCAAATATCTGTGTCATTAAACAGTTTAAACTAACTTTAACTACCTCACTTAGCAAGATTCACTTCAAACAGTCACTCAGATATTACCTGAAAGTGAAAACTGATCATCAAATGCACCTGTTTATAGTAGGATAAGCAACAAACCATTGGCAGACAGTGGGAATTGTCAGGAAACCTGTTTGGAAACAGTCACTAGTCTTGCATTTCCATTAAGTGAAGATTGTATCTGAAAAATTACACATTTAAGCTGTGAATTAGCAAATTAATGTTGCAGAAAACAGAATAAAGGGTGAGTAGATGTTGAGAGGA
>NW_015628997.1:0-960 GCF_001515625.1 Sinocyclocheilus rhinocerous
GCATCTTACAGGTTTTTGTGCATTTATATTTTAATCAAGTTTATCTTTTTGGTTTTCCTTTTTATCCTTGCCATCAACATGATTTTCAATGCATTTCTATTTAATATGTGCATCTATTCATTTAAACACATTGGTGCAAACACAACTTTGCATTTGTATCCAGTTACATTGATTAAACTACATTACTGAACATTGGGAATTTTATGTTTGTCATTAATCCATTTTAACCCACTGGTCACAATAGTGAGTGTAAAGACGGTTTTCATTTATAAAGCTCTAAAAAATGACTGACTGATGTATTAGTGCATTTCCTGCAAATATGGAAAAAAAATACAGGGTCTCAATTAAATATGTGCAGTGTCACATGGTTAGTGCAAATTGTCACATGACCAGAGCAGTTTACTTAGTATAAAGATATGACAAAGATTTTTGGTACATGTAATCTTTAAGGTGCCTAGCATTAATACTGTATATAAATTCACAATTATTCAGTTTCGTTGAGTGTGATCATAGAATGAGTAAACATGTTGACGGCAACAATAGTGACCAGTGGGATAATACAGCGCATTTAGGTATACATATAAATCCATTTGCAGTTGTTAGTGAAAGTTGCACTAAAATGCTGCAATGGCAAAGATACAGTGAATATTGCACTAAATTATTTATTTTATTTATTTAGTCATTTAGCAGACGCTTTTATCCAAAGCGACTTACAAATGAGGACAACAGAAGCAATCAATTGTAGTATTAAAACAACTAAAAACATCCAAAACTAAAAGCTAAAACTTTATAAATACTACTTATACACATTTTAAAAATAAAGAAATTAAATAAAAATGACAAATGAATACAACAAAATTTCAAAACTTAACATTTAAATGAAAAACAAAAAATAAAGCTAAAAACAATTAAAATTATTAAAGAACAAACGGTATAAGAGTATAATAATGATTCTAACAT
>NW_015628998.1:0-1444 GCF_001515625.1 Sinocyclocheilus rhinocerous
CATACCCTGCCATGCCCAGCTGATGCAAAGAATAGAATTTATATCGACGCAGAAGAAAGCCCTGTCTAGACTCTGCCCCGTTACGAGTTGTGTCGAGCTATTCATTAGCCTGTTTGTTTGATGAGAAAAAGATGAAATGTAGTTGCAATAAATGCGTTAAGATTCCGTACACCTGCAGCAGCGGAGGACTATTATTCTGCTGCGTGATACTGCGGAAGAACTGATGACGGCACGGTTTGATCTTCAGCTGACCAAACAGCAGAAAGGGGCGTTTAATTCCTGCCCACGTGTAGAAATCAAATATTCAAGCTGTTTATTGATTTATGAATTTTTCTACTCCTGAACGAAAAACGAAAATTTAAGCTGAATTCTCGTTTTTTTTTATTTTTCTATTTTCAATATTAAATCAAAAAACGAATGAACGAATGATACATGGGTCCGTGTACGTTGCGTTCATTCATTTTTTGATTTAATATTGAAAACAGAAACATGAGAAAACTGCACCATTTTCATTTTTCGTTTTTTCAACAACATGAAAAGACAAGAATTCGCCTTAATTTTTCATTTTTACATTCAGGTGTAGAAAATGGATAAACAGCTTGAAAGTTCGATTTCCACGTGTGGGAGGGAATTAAACGCCCCTTTTCACTGATTGGTCAAGCAAAAATGAAACGTTGCCATCATCATGTCGTCTTCAGTTTTGAGCAACAGTCTATTTCTTTGGCGCACCGCACATTTTATTTAACTGTCCAGTTATCAAAATCTGTGTGGCAAAGCTGCGTGACGCACTGGACAACACGGTGCGAATGCCTTTACATTATAGTGAAGCGCAGACCAGTATTGATTTTAATGTGAATACGCAGCAGTCATACCTTTTATTTTAGACAGTACAGTTTTATTAATAATGAGTATGAATTGATTTAATTTTAGACACAAAACAGTGTGTTTTATTTGACTTAAAATACAGGCGTTTCATTCTTGAATGAATCCGAGTCTTTGAATGAATCGTTTGTGTGAGTGGTTCAATGACCCATTTGCTTTGCTCCTGAACAAATCAGCATTTTGAACGAATCGTTTGAATTGATGACTCTATGACTCATTCATCAACACAATGACTTGCCGCCACCTACTGGCGATGTAACCTTCATAATTCAAGTATCCAATTGTTTCATTTTGTCACTCATTTCATATTTCTGTAGGCTATTCAGAATGTTTTTGTTTAAAACATTAATCTCATTCCATTATGCAATTGCTGTGTTAATGCATTTACTGCCGTCTGATCAGCATTAATTGTGTAAATACATCTAAATTCAACTTAAGATGCAGCTTCTGTGCCACAGTGCAAAGATGGCTTTGGTTGGTACTGATGTAATCACAGTGCAAAGATGACTTTGGGGGCTACTGATGTAATTGGTAACACCTATAATGTCATATTTTTCAAATA
>NW_015628999.1:0-461 GCF_001515625.1 Sinocyclocheilus rhinocerous
GGTATACCGGTACTGGAAAAATACTGGTATATATTATATTTCAAATGGTACGGTATCATCATTTTGCTCAATTCGGTATTTCATTCGCTGCTATTCCAAAGTTCACCACTCTGTGGCAGTGTTACCCAAACTGACGCGAAACCGGCAAGCATGACAACGGAGAAACGACAATGGATAAAACAGGTGAAACTCACTCTACACGTCCGAAATTAATAAATAAAGAAAGCGGTAGAAGTGAAATATGGCATTACTTTGCCTACAAAAGTGATGAAAAAGGTGAACCAACCGACCTGCAAGCGCTGCTATAAACCATGTGCTGCCATGGGAACATTTGTCACTTGCTCATCCTGATTTGTTCAAGGAGTTAAAAGATCGACTGGTAAATGTGTCTCTTTCAACTGATTTAATTTAGACTTTTATTTTAGAAAGATCAGTAATATTATTTTTAGTATTAGTGATGA
>NW_015629000.1:0-243 GCF_001515625.1 Sinocyclocheilus rhinocerous
CTAGAGGACGCAGTTCGAAGTTCCCATGAAAGGGAACTGTTGTGCGTCTCTGATCAACACACAGAATCCAAGTTTTTAAATGAATCGACTGAATCAGTGATTCAGTGAGCAATTCATAAAGGCAGTCACTTGCTTCGTTTCTGAATGAATCAGCCGTTTGAACGAATCGATTGAATGAATGACGGAATCATTCACTTATTAAGACAGGGATTTGTCACCACCTACTGGCGCTTTTAGTTTTAT
>NW_015629000.1:437-617 GCF_001515625.1 Sinocyclocheilus rhinocerous
TTTTTTGGAATATTCCAGGGATTTTTGGAAAGTTTCCAGAAATTTACCGGAAAGTTTCCACCCTTTTGCAACCCTAATGTTGAATTAAAATATTTATTTCTAAAGCTACATATATTTCTTTCTAAAGCTACTTTATTGTAATGTCTATTCAGTGTTTTTTTTCTAAATTAACACAAAAAC
>NW_015629001.1:0-983 GCF_001515625.1 Sinocyclocheilus rhinocerous
ACAAAACACCAGATCATTTTTGTAGTTATTTGATCTTGTTTTCCACTAAAAAATAATCTGTATACGTTTACTTTCCCCTTTAGGCTTTAGGTTGTTTTCTCTGGAAGCAAGACTTAATATCATTTTGCTTCTCAAGTACATGTATTTTGAAGATGCTTTTACTGGAAAACAAGGTGAGGTTTAGTATTAACATATTCTGGGGTTTAAGTCTGTTTTTGTTTTTGACTGCACTAGTCCCGTTGATTTTCTTAGATACCAAAAATTCAATTGTATATAATAAAAATCTTCAATAATAATACCCTGCTTCCAGCATTTTTTAATTTTCTTTTCACTGCTTCCTTTGCACGGTTGTTTCTATGACGTATGCATTTTGTTTTCAGATCCTGAAAAACAATCGACACAAGAGATATTGTTAAAGCTAGATGAAGTATCTGGTGATATTTGATTCAGGATAAAACCATTCAAAAGAACATCACTTTCATGGGAGTCATCACATTACTAATGATACAAAACATAAAACATATAATGCACTTTTCAGCCTTTTCTTTGGTGAATAAAAAAAAGTGATCAAGTTTTAGTAAAAATAGAATGTTCAATTAAAATGCATTTTTCAAGTGCAGCCAAATGTTACATCATAAGACAACAGTCAAAAGAAAGTCAAACTTTCAGACATTTATAATAATGTTGAATAGTACAGTATTCAAATGGAATAATGCAGAAAAATAGAGCAAACCTTTGGTCCAGTCATTTGTTCATCAAGCTGTTCATTTCTAAAGAAAAACAAAATGACAGAGCAAAACAAGTCATTGTTATGAAATTATTATTGTCCATTCATTCAATTATTTATTTTTAAACATGTTTACGTTAATGTTGCAAAAAAATGTATTTAATGAAAAAAAAAGTCTTATTCTAACGCAAGATATCCTCTTGAATTAATCTGATCGGTCTTGGTGCAGATGAAGTTGATGTGTTTGCATTCTCCT
>NW_015629002.1:0-248 GCF_001515625.1 Sinocyclocheilus rhinocerous
ATTGGTTACCAAACAGTTGCTGGTAGCCATTGACTTGCATAGTATTATTTTATTATTAGTATTATTACAATTATTTTTCTTCAGACATGAAAATACCTTGAAATAATCTATTTTCCTCTTTTTATTTTTATGAAAAAGTGTGTTTTATGGTTGGTCACAATTGTGACCGGTGGGATAATGTGTATACTGAAATTAAATTATTTCTGCAGTCATCAAAATTCATATATATCTCAGTTCAGTTATTACCC
>NW_015629002.1:555-1042 GCF_001515625.1 Sinocyclocheilus rhinocerous
CAGGAAATGCACTAAAACATCAGTCAGTGACATTATTAGAGCTTTATAAATGAAAACATTCTTTATGGTCACTATTGTTGCTGATGGGATTAAAAGGGTTAAGGTGAGTTTTTTTTAAAACTTTGCACAAACGTTGGAATATTCTGCCATTAGGTTTTCTTGCTTTAACTTTTTTTGTTCTTTAGTAAATCTATTATTAGTTATAATAATGGCTTTTTAAATATTTTGTATTTTTGAGGGGATCTGCTACTAAACAATATTCTGTAAAGAAATAAAACTATTAGAAAACACATTTTATACTATTTAAAAAAAAAATAAAGTAAGTTTAGAAAGTGCTGTGACAAGTCTGGGTTTGCCTAACGCAGTATACGTAGCAAGGGTGTTTTATATAATAGATAAGAAAACAAGTCAATAGAATAGAAATATAAATTTTTTTTTTTTTAAACTTTTTTGCATTTAACTTCTGCTTTCTACAGTTGTGACTGAT
>NW_015629003.1:0-526 GCF_001515625.1 Sinocyclocheilus rhinocerous
TTATGTGAAGATTGTTTTAAGTTCACTTAAATTAGAAGTTATTTTCTAAAGTATAATAAATGTTAAAATTGATGGCTCTCAATTATACTGTAACGTTGAATGGCTATAGTCAAGTCAGTTTTATAGAGTAATCAGCATTGGTATCATTGATTCTGGCCTTCAGACAAAAAAAAGATGCCATTAAACAAATATTAAAAAAATATTCTGTCTTTATGTTGTTTGTACACTAATTTGAAGATTGAATGTGAAATTATTGCAATATAAAAGTATATTTAAAAACTTTAATGTTAGGTGGGATTTCAGAAAAATGTGCGATTAATTAGTAAATTTTTTTAATCGATTGACAGCACTATAAATAATATGAACGCTTGATCATGACTAAGAAAAATCTTGGTAACACTTTCTATGAAGCCCGTATTTATAATACATTATAAGGGTATTCTTAAGGCATTATAATGAATGCATAATGCATAACAACAGATATAATACATCATAATACTTACGTATTTGTGGTTATAAGTTTAAG
>NW_015629004.1:0-572 GCF_001515625.1 Sinocyclocheilus rhinocerous
GTGCTTTTGTAAAATAAAGAAAATAAACAGGGTGCGCTCTCTGCCATCTCGGTCTCCGTCACCTCTCTTCACAGACACGTAAATAAAACAACCTAAATCTCAGCGAATACTTGTTACGGGGCTGATGAGACGTGAGACGTGCGGATCCATACGCAAAGCTTTATTCATAGACATGTCATACACAGGCAAGGTCGAGCATCAGCAAACAGAAAAGACAAAGAGTATTCTTAGGGCTGGCATGGGTCATCGATCGGCGAACAGAATCCAGAGGGCTTGACAAGAGGGGTAATCCAGAAACATGAGCAATAGTCCAGACGAGGTACAAACAGAGTCCGAGCGGCGAGACAAGGGTTAATCCAAGATACACAGGCAGGAATAAGGAAACAGGAAACAAGGCAACACTACACAGGCAGGAATAAGGAAACCGGAAACAAGGCAACACGAAATGACTAGAGTAAACTAGAACTAGAAACTAGGTTCCGTAAAGCAGCTAAGGCTGCACGATAAATCGAAATGGAATCGAGATAGTGATTCGACAGAAGCTGCGATTGTCATGCGTATCTTTCAGTGAA
>NW_015629005.1:0-629 GCF_001515625.1 Sinocyclocheilus rhinocerous
GAACGTGCGACGTACATCTCAAACACATCTTTCGCACAAGTTGATGCGTTGTCGCACAAGCCAATCAGCGAAGAGCTTATTGACACGTCTGGTTGTATCAGAAAAAGGAGGAGAGTGACAATTTTATTCGCGTGAGTGACATGAAAAACATCCCGCGAGTAATCTAGAGCAATAACGCGATGCGAATATTCCAGAAACTAGTCAGCAAAATTCACAAACTAATTTGCTGAAATATTCCACATTTTCCACAAACAGGGTAATTAAGGGTAATTAATAAACTCTGACTAATTAAGATTCACAACTTTTGCAATTACTATTACTATTAGTTGTACTACCTTTAATATATACTAATAAAAAAAAACGTAAGATTTTGTAACGTAATTCATTTTGTGTGAGATTCACATAAATCGCAACCCTGTTCCCCAATTTGGGAAATGTTTAAAAATATATATATATAAATAAAACAAAACACTGTTATTATTTTCTAGCAAAGAACATTAAATTACACAGAATTTGAATAAAAAAAGTAAAATATGAAGGTTAGTAGTGAAGTTATATTTTCCACAAATAACAGAAAAAAAATGTAAATCACTTTTGTAAGAGGATTTACAGTTAAGACGCGCAGACCA
>NW_015629006.1:0-1333 GCF_001515625.1 Sinocyclocheilus rhinocerous
AATACAAATAATACAAATCAAATGACAGTAGTCCATCAGTAATCCCAAAAAACAACACTGCCAAACCTACATGCCAAAAAACAACAACCCACTTACACATAGCAAGAAATGGTCACAAAAACCGAAACAGAAGTGAAACAAGCAATAGGAAAGAGGAGAAACAAAAAGCGACACTTATCCTTTGCCGGTGTCCCTGCGACGGCTTTTTTTATACCCGTCTAACAAAATACTAAATTAATTCAGCTGGACACACTTTCCTTATTTTCTCCACAACAAATGGCCAAGCAAGCGCAGACACTGACAAGATACACGATAGAGAACGAGACCAAACGTGATATCAGCATGTCTCCACACAGTAAACAAAACAGTGTTTTTAGCTTTAGTTTGAATTACTTTTTCTTATTTGTAAGTCGCTTTGGATAAAAGCGTCTGCTAAATGACTAAAAGTAAGTAAAAAAGTAAAGTAAGTATCATTCATCAGTACTTTTTTACTTAAGTACATTAAAAATCAATTACTTTTGTACTTTCAAGTAAAATTGAAAAGGAGTACTTCATAATTTTACTGGAGTTATATTTTAATACACATATCTGAACTTTTACTCTAGTATTTGATTTGTGTACTTTGTCCACCGCTGCTTAGGTGTCTGATCCACTTGGAGAAGAGTGAACTGTCTGTCTTGCCTGCACTTTTCTCACTCCTCCCCTCACTGCAGCAGCCTACTTAAATTATAGATGAGGTGAGGTACATCACAAAGGAGCCTAGTGAGTGAACACATCAGAGGCTATCTGGAGTCAATCACAACACAACTACAGCTCTTATTTTCGAGGCAAGTTTATTTATATAGCTCATTTAATAAACAATGGGCATTCAAATAGTCCATTAAGATGTAATCCATTGACCGTGTTCGTTTGGGGGCATTTAATATAATCTTTTTCTTGCAGTGAAATAAATTGGTTCATGATGAAGTGGAGCATGCAGATGTGTAAATATTCCCTGATCTCATCCAACATTCTGTTCGTTGTGAGTATGCCTCAGTTTTTATTCCTTATTTATTACTTGTCTATTGATTAAACACCGTCTCCTTTGATAAAAAATCCTATAAATGTAAATGTACGGTCATGAAAAACCCGGTAAAGCCATGGAATTTTAAAATGGACATTTCCAGGCCTGGAAAAGTTTTGGAAAAATAAATGAAGCCAGAAAGTTTTGGAAAAGCTGTGATGTCTGTCATTAATGTTGATCAAACAACAAAAGACTCACTGCTCTTGAATGAATAACTTTTGTAACTTCAATCTGTTTTTAATTTACAGTTTATTCAATTCCTGTACATTT
>NW_015629007.1:0-524 GCF_001515625.1 Sinocyclocheilus rhinocerous
TCAAATGAGTCATTTATCACGTTCTATTTCAGTTAGGATGCGGTCAACATAGGCAGTGAAGCAGCTCACTGGGGTTTAGAACAGATACAGTGTGTGGTGAAGATTCAGATATCATGAATTATAGCATTATATTATTTTCCAAAGATGTATGCATAAAGGAGATTAAAGTCATTTTTCTGACTATCTAATTTCCTCAGAACATTTACATAATCATTGTGTGTTTGACTAGGTGTAAGATCTCAGTCTCCCTCTAGAGTCTGTCAACAGCAGAACAGCAGTCAGCCATCAGAACAGAACCAGAGTGAAGCGGGAAACAACACACTGCTGTCTGGTTAGTCTTTACCAGTTAACCAAAAATAAACACCCATAAATCTTTACAAGCTGTGATTGAAGACACTTATAAATAACTTGCAACAAACAAAACGAATCTCACACTAAATAATGTTCTGCTCTAAAGTGTAATTTGTTATTTTTGTAACTGACATTTATAGGAACATTTATGACTGTTAATGCAACAATTAATA
>NW_015629008.1:0-559 GCF_001515625.1 Sinocyclocheilus rhinocerous
TCGTTTGGATTTATTGTGGATCTACACGCCTTTCTCCTATTTTCTTCCAGTGTCTGGCATGTGAATAAAACCACATTTGATAGTGTTTCAGATGATGAACTGAAATGCGGTTTTATTCACATATCGAAGAACACAAGGAGAACACAGGAGAAAGGCTGAGTTAACTAGTTTGCAAATTATTTACTACTTTACTACTGTATACTTATTATAAAGTGTATATTTATAATTTTATTTATAATATAATTGTTATACTTATTATAAAGTGTTACCATAGATTCTAAGAGAGTGAAAAAAAACATAAGCAAAAAGGAAAATACTTACCTTTGAAGAAATTCTAACGTGCAACAAGCCTCCTCTTGATACTGCAGGTTGAAGATGTAGTACACAGCAAACACTGTTGCAACTGCAGTCAAAAATGTTGACTGGACACACTCACAAATAACACAGCCCTCTAGGATTATCATCTATCGTACAGCATTTGCCGGCTCTGCCATACCTAAAATAAAAAATATAAAAATAAAAACAATATTCCATAATTTCAAAGAACTACCTTCAAGAA
>NW_015629009.1:0-598 GCF_001515625.1 Sinocyclocheilus rhinocerous
TTTATAAAGTAAACAATTGTTTTTGTAAATGGAAAGAAAACATTTATATAAATGCTTATAGAAATGTATAAAAAATATATACATCTACTAAATGTATAAAATACATAACTAAAAATGAAAATATATCATTCTTTTGTAGTGAGGCCAGTAAAAATGTTAGCAGAACAAGTCAAAAGTGAGTATTTTTTCTGCAGGGCTTTTTTTTTTATATATATATCCAAAATATAAAAATCTTTTGGATTTTGGGGTCAAATGTGGAAACCTGGACATGCTGTCCTGAGATTTATCCATAATCTAGTTTGACAGATTTTTTAGAAAACATCCAGGTACACAGAGAATCAGCTGTGTAAGTCCTCTTAACACACACACACACACACACACACACACCATCTGCTGTCTACTTATTAAACGCAGATGCTCCTAGAGACATTACAATGTTTCAGAGCTCTCATCGTCTATCCACAGTAAATCAAACTATTGTTTCGTTTCATCTGCTTTGTGATTGCGCCCAACATCACAAGACAAACCGATACTGTATAGCGGTCTGATATCGCTGCCAAGTGTTTAATATTTCAACAGCATTGCGTTGTTTTGAACG
>NW_015629010.1:0-470 GCF_001515625.1 Sinocyclocheilus rhinocerous
TACATTTACACACTGCCTCCGAAACTTTCGTCCTTCATAAAAAAAATTCGGATCAGATTCGATTTTCTACGTTTTCACATCCGTAGCAAGCATTTTGATAGGAAAGTATGACGAATACGGAAAAAAACCCGAAAATTTCGGACTCAGTGTGCAAGGACCTTAAGTGTCAGTGAATAAATGGGAAAACAAAGTAACGTGCGATACTTATTTGAAAAATTAACAGATATTTTCTTGTAAATTTTTAAGTTACTTTACTAGTTACTTAAAAGTAATCTGATTACGTAATTTGCGTTGCTTGTTATGCGTTACTCCCAACACTGTTCACCTCAATACAAGGTCATGTTTATGACCAGGCCTCATTCACAAGGAATTTTTTCGGGTAAACAGTATGACTGGGGTGAGTAACGTACACTGAAAAAAAGTTTGTGGTGTTTGTGGTGTTGTAAAATATATTAAATTAATCATCATAA
>NW_015629011.1:0-1362 GCF_001515625.1 Sinocyclocheilus rhinocerous
ATTGCATCGGCTGTGGGGATGAAGACGACAACTCCCATGACTCCATACTCAGTCACTCATCAAACTACGCCTTTGTTTCTTTGTTTATTTTCAATACGCGCCCTCTAGCGGCGAAAAATTACATATTGTGCCTTTAAGTTATAATGATGTATGACATACATGTTTTCTACTTTTAAGACTAAATGAAATTGCAATAGTTTAATAGTAAAAATACTTTTTGTCCTTGTAAATGTAATTGAGTTATAGTACAAGTAATCAGCTTTAACAGAACTCAAGTAAAGTACAGAATCCCCATAATAATATAACAGTAATAATAGTGAAGTACTATTACTCAAATACTTTACACCTCAGCCTTTAAACATATTTTATCAATCCTATTCATCAGATGAATCTCTCCTGTGTAGGCTCCCTAAGACAGCTTTTAAGTGAGAATTATCATCAGGCCCACATGGAATTTGTGCCCACAGAGCTCCACAGAAAGCTTAGTAGATTTCAACAGAACTGGAACATACAAGCCCACACTTTCCATATTGGGCTAATTTCATAAAGAATTCCAAATCATTTTCCTTTAAAATGAGCAGATAAAATGAACCAAAAAAGTCTGTTGATTCTGTCTGAGCCTGCTGGGTCATATACTGTATCAAATGTTCCACAATGACTCTTCGTTGAGATGACATCATTGCTTTGCTTTCATTAGAAACTAGCTAAGCAATAGGATTGAGTCAGGGCACGTTCTGACATTGTTCTTTGTCTCCTTTTTAAAGGATCATAAAGGAACCTTATTAAGATCACATATCAAGACTAAGGTATTGCAAATAACCCTCCAGGCTGTTTGTTAGTCATAGCAATATAGCACGGTTGAGTAGTTTTAACACTGGATAGGGTTTGCATGCAGAACACACTAGATTAACATCAAAATTACTCATGTGGACTATATTACCAATATTATTAACAAACCTTTGCTGTCGTATTTTTCCCGTTTTTTTTTTTTTTTCAAACTGGAGAATGGGACTTCATTGTGGCAGGATCATAATTTTTCTTCCATGCCAAAGTCAGCTCACTTCTGCAGGGATCAAAAGAGTTATCAAAAGACGCTGTGTTTTAGTGCTTGAAGTCTTCTCATTTACAAGCCTTTAAAAGCGTGTGTGCTACATATATATATGAAGAGTTCAGATGCAAAAGCCTCTAAATGCCGTCTGAAATTTTCTTCTAAAATGGGCATTTTTATCAGGCTCCTATATTTATGTTCAGTTATTTCACTTTAATTGCATAGAAAAGGACCTATACATTGCCTACATTGCCAAATAACTGAAACTTAACATAGCAGCCTGATAAAAATGCTCATTTTAGACGAAAATTTCA
>NW_015629012.1:0-489 GCF_001515625.1 Sinocyclocheilus rhinocerous
CACACAGCGCGTGTGTTCCGAGAATGCGGTTGTGAATCCTGAAAAATTTACAGGTGTGAATTCGGTAACAGAATGCGGTTGTCACGCCCGTAAATAACCCAAATGTGTGTGAAAGTAACCGTACTAAGGACTCAAATACAGGACTGACAACCGTATTCTGCTGCTGTGTGAACGTGGCCTATGAAAGATTGTGTAACTGTACTGTGATAAAAGATCACAATGCTGAAAAAGCACTTTCAGGCTAACAACGTTTGGATTTGAAATCAAAATAATGGATAAATGTTGTGTTTGTGGTAAACAGCCGCGGATCAGGAGAGGACTGCAAACACGTGTCCTGTGTGAAAGCACAATGAGTCTGTGCTGCTTCTACACCGCATACGCACTGCAAACGGAGTATGTGTGAAACAGGCGTGAGCGATTACATGAGGCATTAGATGTTCATTCATGTATATTCGCGTTAAAACTAGTAGTAAAGAGTTAGGAATGATC
>NW_015629013.1:0-584 GCF_001515625.1 Sinocyclocheilus rhinocerous
GTTAATCATGTCATTTAGTTCAGGTGTGTCTTGTTAATTGTCCTCTACCCCATGTATTTAAGTCCCAGTCTGTACATTCTGTCTTTGTCGGGTCTTAATCGTCATGTTTGTGTGTCACCAACCATTCCTAATGTGGATTATCTCGTGTTTGGAGTTATATTAAAGACTGTTCCTTGATCCACGTCTCCGCATTGTTCCCTCCGACACAGTTCCTGACAGAAGACCTGACCAACAAAGAAAATTATATTGCGTGTTCACCTCCATTTGTTTTCCGTGTTTTGTACAGTGTTTAGTTTTTTTCCCCCTACGGATCCCCTCGCCGCTAAATTCACCGCCCTAGTTTAGTTTTTTTCCCCCTATGGATCCCCTCGCCGCTAAATTCACCGCCCTAGCCCGTAAGGACCTTCCCATCTTGGAGTATGCGGTTGAGTTTTAACGGCGTTCGACGACGCTGCGCTGAATTCACTGTTCTGGATTGGGGCAAAACACCATTGCCCCGTTGATCTCCCAGACACCACTGGAATAAGCTGGAGGAAAGGTATCATCCGGTGTCTGGAGAGCGTCTATCCCCGATCCAGAGCACA
>NW_015629014.1:0-194 GCF_001515625.1 Sinocyclocheilus rhinocerous
CCGTGGACAAAGCCCGGGGTCGTCACATGTGGTTGCCGCTCCTTCATCGAATCTGCCGGCCGCGCCGTTCTCGACCCCACCGCCTTTGTTCACTCTAGCCGGGCCTCAGCTCACGCTAAGCCGCGGCTTTCGCTCACGCTAGGCCGCAGTGTTTTTCGTTGTGAAAGCGAAACTACTTTGTTTGGTCTTCCAAA
>NW_015629014.1:394-562 GCF_001515625.1 Sinocyclocheilus rhinocerous
GTATTTAATTTACTATTATTTCTTTTGAACAAAACAATTTCAGAAATTTCATGTTTTAAATTGTAGGTCATCTTGTACCTGTCACGAATCCTGTCCATGGACTTCCATCTACTTGCCACCGCGGCGCGTATTGTGTAATTTTATTGAAGTATTATGTGAAAATGAAAG
>NW_015629015.1:0-585 GCF_001515625.1 Sinocyclocheilus rhinocerous
TCCCCATGAGATTTTAAGTTAATATTTCAATGATTTAAAAACAATAATTTGCATGCTCACAGTTATGTTATTGAATGTTTACATGACATAGTAACATAGCCAAAACCACTGCATATAGCCGCTCTTTAGTGTAGATGTTGATTTTATCAGACAATAGGCGCGTTTCCATTACCCTTCAAATTGCGCAAATTGAAATTGCGAATTGAAAATAAGCCTAATGGAAACACGTCAATTTCGCAAAAACGCCCATATATCGCAAAAAAAGTTTTTACGATGGCATACTACTATGCGTAAAATAGAAAAAAAATGCATAAACGCATCTCCGACTGTTTTGTCTGTGTAGCCTAAGAATAGGCCTATGTCTAGCAATAACGGTTTTTAATATATTCTATTCAATAACATTGTTAACTGTTTTTATTTATAACATCTGCTGCTTTGCTTCTGTGAAAATGAATAGAGACATCAGCCTTAAACTTTGTTTTTGTCATTTACATCAGTTGGTGTTGGTGTTTTTTAACATGTAGCCCTGACTTACAATAAAGGCTTTTTATATTTTGCCTGCTATGTGAGTGCCTGGACGTGGAT
>NW_015629015.1:715-813 GCF_001515625.1 Sinocyclocheilus rhinocerous
ATCCAATTTTTCTTTCAATAATGTTTTTTTAAAGTTTTGCAAGAATTTTGTGTTATTAAACTTTTTATTAGTTGTCATAGCAAGTGATTTTAAAAGTA
>NW_015629016.1:0-789 GCF_001515625.1 Sinocyclocheilus rhinocerous
TACAGTAGTCCAAGCTTGAGGAGAACCTTCATAAAACACACCCACAACTATTTACTTGTAATTTTCAAGTCATGTTGAATTCATTGTCAAGTCACAGTTTTTCAATTTTCATTCTGGCTCAGTCAGCAGCACTAACACACAGATGTTTGAGCCAATGATTCCTCTTGTTACAGAGCAGAAGGCTTGCCTTGTTCTTGTGCTCTTGTCGTAGGAGAACTAGCCATGCATTGACTAAAGCAAAACACAGCAACAGCATGTGACCTTGCTTTTGTTGTGTCTTCCAACATACAGCATCTTTTTCCAGCTTGAAAACGGAACTGGAAAGAGTGAAGAGTGAGAAGGAACAGGTAGGGCAGAAGTTCAGCAGACTGCTGAGTTTTATTACCTTTTGGCTTGAATGTCATAAAACGGGTCAAGAATTGTATTTTTTTTTTTTTGAATAATAGTTTTTGAGATGTGCATTTTTCTCAATAATGTATTAAATAATAATAAATAATGTTTACATTGCATGGTATATGGTACTATTAGTAATTATAATAGGAGTCTTTTTACAGTATTTTTAGTCATTATCATCAATGTTTTGTTGTTGTCTGTACTTGTTGACCAATCTGTTGATTTTTACAACAGCTGGAGAGCAGCTTGAGAGAGAAGAGCCAGATGCTGGAGAGTGTCCAGGGCCTGAAGAACAGGCTGGAGGAACAGTTAAAAGATGCCCTCGGCAGCAAGGTATGAGTCCCCATGTGATCACCGCACTCTGCTTTCACACTAGACTTCTGCTTGCTGATCTTT
>NW_015629016.1:1147-1248 GCF_001515625.1 Sinocyclocheilus rhinocerous
ACAACAATACTCCGATTTTAATACGATTAAGACAATACTCTGATTAAGAATCTATGATGTAAACAGAGATTTTTGATTACCTTAATCCGGCTAAAGTCATA
>NW_015629017.1:0-485 GCF_001515625.1 Sinocyclocheilus rhinocerous
TGTATTACACATACGGGGAGCACGGCATGATAAAAATAATGACATGATAAAAATAATGACATAGCTGGTCTCATGGTGCCATCGCATGCTATCACAAACTTTATAAGTCCCGCTTGTGATTATGAGCTTGGCAAATTCAAGCGGACGACTTCACATTGCTTTCATATGCAATTTTTTAAGTGCCTCTATTATGGGTTATGAAAGGTTCATATTTTGGTTTTGGGAGTCCCCAACAACAGGTTGACATGCATGCAAGGTCCGGTGCTACCGTAAGGCGTTGTAAGAAAGGTCAGGTTGTGATACCCCAGCTCCATGCAGAATTGATCCAACCAACCGTTGTCGTAGGTTTGTGGGAGGGTCTCCAGGTGTAGCATTGTCATCAGGCTGTAGCAGTAGGCAGACGAGGATTCTTGAAACATGGTCTGCAGACTTTGATCATGCCTGTAATTAGGGATGCACCGATACCACTTTTTCCAGTACTCGCC
>NW_015629018.1:0-646 GCF_001515625.1 Sinocyclocheilus rhinocerous
CAGCAGTGTGTTCCTGAGTTAAAACCCTCTGAACCCAGAACAGAGTAATGATAATCAAATCTCTCTGGATTATCAGGAAGCGGTTGTTTGCTCCCGCCGTCTTTCACACTGGTCAGATTATCATTCAAGGCGAGACGTGGATCTGCAGTGTTTGGATCCAGAATCACAGGAGCTGATGAGACACAATCAACAGCTGCTTTTATTCTGATGTTCATATAATGATCAAGAGTGAACAGATGCTGTTATTCTGATGTTCATATAATGATCCAGAGTGAAACACACAGATTATTATGAATTATGACACTTGATTAAACACATCAGACATTTTCCTCTGATCACTGTCATTGTTATTAGTTACACACTCATTTTATTATCAGTGTTTAATGGCATTAAGCGTTAAACTCTGGCATTAGCTGATATTTTGGAAAAGTTTCAAAAACAATGAATCAATCAGATCTGTTAAGATAAAAAACTGTAACCGTATAAATTCTGTGTATGAAACTAAGTATCTTCAGCATAATCTGATCGTGTTCATTAAACTGGGGTTTACTGTGTGTATTTGTTTTCAAATACTTTGTTACGGTCTGATGTGTTTGATTTCATAATCTACACTGAACAAAATTATAAACGCAACACTTTTGTTTTT
>NW_015629019.1:0-589 GCF_001515625.1 Sinocyclocheilus rhinocerous
TGTACTGTGATGTAAAGAGCTCATCTTTTTAACATTTGTTGGCTGGCACCATTCTTAAGGTTAGTGTGTCTAGTTTTGAGGCCCTAGAGTATGTTCACACACTTGTGCCTATTTTCTGGGTATCTTAGTCTTGTAAGTTGTTATACAAACAAAAACGAAGTTGTCTACTTATTAGACTTAGTTGCCTATTAACATTTATCATTTGTAAACAGATAATGAGATGAAGACTTTTATGCAATTTTTTTCATCCAGGTAAAAGAAAAAAATATATTACCCTAACAACAGTAATTGTTATTTCCAGTTGCTGGGACAATAATTTGTCTATTAGGAAAATAAGACAATCAGCATTGCATGAACAAACAAATTTACATTGACTAAACAAAGTATTTTTACTGAGCAGAGCTAAAATCTATTGTTAAGAGAACTCAAAAGTCTTACTGCATCAAGTTGCCTTATTTTTGTAAGTTTTCTCAACAATTGATTTTTTACAGTGTACAATATGTAACATCACATGCAAAAGATGCGCCTGTGTAAATGTACAAGAAAAAAAGAAACCCAACTCATGACTGTGCTATGCTTCACAATGAAT
>NW_015629020.1:0-232 GCF_001515625.1 Sinocyclocheilus rhinocerous
GTGTTTTTTTATGAAAATAAAACTTTGCGTTGAAGAAAAGTAGATATTTTTTTTGTATATGCTGTCAATTATAGTTCTTAGAATGAAAATCGGAATCGGCAAAAACTGGTATCGGCAGATCACACTAACGAGAAATCGGAATTGGCCAAGAAACTTGCAATCGGTGCATCTCTAAAAAAGAGAAACGCACAGACGCGCATACACGCAACTTTCATCTCTCTCTCTCTCTCGA
>NW_015629020.1:634-930 GCF_001515625.1 Sinocyclocheilus rhinocerous
GCTGAGATAATTCATACCCCTTCGTTTGAAGTGTGGTCCCGAAAAATCTTAGTTTGAAGGGCTATCTGGCCCTTCCCCTTACCCCTACCCCTCCAACCAAAAGAGAATCGAGACACCCCTACCCCTTCACGGGAACGCACGAAATGGAGGGGTAGGGGAAAGTGGAAGGGCTAAGGGGTAGAATTGGGATTGGGCCTAAATCAAAAATGCCTGTCAAAATCAACACTGATCTCAGGATGACGTAATCTAAGTGATTCCTTTAGTTTGTAGTGTTTCCAACATACTTCACCTTCTCT
>NW_015629021.1:0-608 GCF_001515625.1 Sinocyclocheilus rhinocerous
TTATTTTATTATTTTAAACATCCATAAAAATTGTATGATTGCAATAATGCTACTGCACTGTTAAAATAAAAAGTCAGTATGTAATAATAATAATAATTTCCAAAATATTAATTTTATTTTATGATTTTTTTTATTTTATCAATTAAACAAATCCATAAAAAAATTGTATGATAGCAATACAATAATGCTACTGCACTGTAAAAAATAAACAGTCAGTGTTTATTATTATTAATAATAATAATAATAATGATATTTCCAAAGTATTATTTTAAATTAATATTTTAAACATCCATAAAAATGATATGATTGCAATAATACTTCTACACTGTAAAAAAAAAAAAAATCTGTATTTAACAACAACAACAACAATAAAGGGGAAGTCGTGGCCTAATGGTTAGAGAGTCGGACTCGTAACCCAAAGGTTGCGGGTTCGAGTCTCGTTTTAATAATAATAATAATAATATTAATTTCCAAAATATTAATTTTATTTTATAATTTTTTTAAATTATTTCAATTGAACACATCCATACACTTTTATGATTGCAATACAATAATGCTACTGTAAAAAAAAAAAATCAGTATTTAACAACAACAACAATAATAATAAT
>NW_015629022.1:0-328 GCF_001515625.1 Sinocyclocheilus rhinocerous
CCTGTTTCTGAATCTGAAAAAAAGTATCCAAAGATCACAAAACTACTCCACACGGCTCCGGGGTGTTAATAAAGGACTTCTGAAGCAAAACGATGCGTTAGTTTAAAAAATATATAGATTCTTATAACGTTCACAACAAGGCAGTCGAGCGTATGACGTAGGCGTAAAACCACATTCCAAAGAATGGAAGTTTAAATAAAACAAAATGCACATGAAATTAAAATATGTAACTGATTGAACAAAAACAGTGGAGATCTGACAAAAAAAAAGGTCTCAGAGAGGTGTTTATTACAAATAAAAATGAAAATGAAAGCACATCGAGTTGGCA
>NW_015629022.1:385-505 GCF_001515625.1 Sinocyclocheilus rhinocerous
CGTGTGTCTGCTGGGCGGCGATCAAACGGGCAGGGCAGCGCTTTTCACGAGCGGAGAGACAAACAGAGAATATCGTGTCTTTTTTTTCTTATCTCGGTTCTTTTGTCGTAAGTTATGCTA
>NW_015629023.1:0-361 GCF_001515625.1 Sinocyclocheilus rhinocerous
AGAAAGGAAAAATTGAAATCGCGTCATATGACCCCTTTAATATTATTATTGCATAATTGCCTGCCGAATGTACTAAAGCAATTATTTCCAAATTCGCCATTCGATAATTAAATCTCTAATAAGATTTAATCGGTTAGTCATGACTGGCAATGCTTCGGCTCGCGCGCTCTCCATGCCTCCACCAAACGGTTTGGATCAGAGTAATCAATGCGAGAGAGAGAATGGAGTGGACTGTGGAAGCGCACAGATGGAGCAGAGAAGCAAAACTAGGCCTACTGTTCAGGGTTTCAAGTGCAGGTCAGTTTCATCTGTAAATATGCTATTGCAGTTTTATCTCTGTTTACTTCTTAAGCTTGTTGTT
>NW_015629023.1:502-613 GCF_001515625.1 Sinocyclocheilus rhinocerous
TATTTTATAATAGGTTTAGGGGGAGCTAGGGCAGACAACAACACAACCCTTACGGAAAATTAACGTTGATTTTACTATAAATCCAAAGACAATGGTTACTATTGTTAAACC
>NW_015629024.1:0-1253 GCF_001515625.1 Sinocyclocheilus rhinocerous
TCCGGTTCTTTTCAACATACTGTGGCTTCTTTATTTCTTTATTTGAGACTATGCTAATTTGCGCTGCGCTTGGTATATTGTGTTGGTCAATATGTAAATGAGATGTTACGTCTTGTGTTCTTTAATTTGCGCATCGTTAGTAGATCACCCACAGAAATTTCCACGCCCATCGGCGCTGTTTTGTAATTGCGCTCTCGCGCTAATTTGCCCTGTTTAGTAAAACTGGCCCTAAATGTAAAATTAAATACAAATTTCTGTCATGAAACTCTAGATAGCAAACTCCGATTTAAGGTTCCAACTCCATCTGACATAATGACATCATTACATGGCGCAGCTGATTGGTTCTCTCCTGTATCGGTAGCCAATGAGCTTGCTGCTCAACATTCAAATACTTGGCTAGTGTTTGCTGTAGCAGTTGCAGTGTGCTTCAGAAAGCATCTGAAATCAGCATCTAAGATAAGTGAACGCTCTTTAGCTACATATCACTGCATATTGCATAGTCTGCCTTAGTGTTGCAAAAGACCCGGTACTTCGGTACCAAGTCGGTACTAAAAAAATTAAACCGTTACGGTACCAGGTTTTTTTAAGTACCGCTGGTACCGAGTACCCAGTCAACCCGGTTCTTGATGCGCTATCCGAAAGGTGCGCAGATGCGCTCTCTTCATAAAACGTGGCGACGTGGCGACATCAAAATGAGGAAACACACCAAACTAACAAAACATTTTAAAGACACTCAGATCAAATGAAAGAGTTATTAATTTTAAAATTAATTTTTTATATTTAGATCAGTGTTTCCCATACACTGATTTATTTGTGGCTGCCCGTCACAATATCAAAACTGACCGCCACAAATAGATTTTCAAAAAAAAGGCTTTGACTTCGTTGAATAAACATGAGCACTGCATGTGTCAAAGTCGAAACCCGGTGCGGGTGTTTTTATATCACTGTATTTCTGAAGGAAACCGACTGTCTTCAGAAAATTGTGGATATCAATTTCATTTCATCTTGCATGTAATGCGCTTATTTGATTACAGCCGTTACCGGGGAAACCGCTATCTCGCCCGCTCTACAAGCGCCTCCTGCTGGCAGAGAATGAATTTGCATATATATGCCGCGACAAATAGAGTGCAAGTCTGTGGGAAACACCGCTTCTGTTATGAATATTATTCAATATTTTAATTTGAATGTCGGATTGAAATGAACATCGCTGTTATTAGAGTAGCTAATCGTTAGCATAAGCGCGGCTAACGCTA
>NW_015629024.1:1603-1936 GCF_001515625.1 Sinocyclocheilus rhinocerous
TTTTTTAGCTAACTTAGTTGTTATTCTTGGCTGAATATGTCTAGGTTTTCAAAAGCCCTTTAAAATAAAATATGTACACAGTTTGGATTAAATGAAAGTATAGTCAAATTTTTTAAATTAGCATGTTTTTGTGTTTTGCTTTGGTACCGAAATTGGTACCGAGAACCGTGGATTTTCACTGGTGTTGGTACCGAGACAACACTAGTCTGTGCATCTGTGTTTATACAGCTGCAGCAACAAGCAGTCTATTGTATGTGTTTGCCGTGAGGACACGCTGAGAGGTTACAGACATGAGAACAGGTTTAAATGAAATAAACATTCACGTTTACACTT
>NW_015629025.1:0-1022 GCF_001515625.1 Sinocyclocheilus rhinocerous
GATAAAGTGCTGGAGGAACAGCAGGGGGTTCGTGAATTGATGAAAGGCTAACTATTAATTATTATTTATTTTGGGGGTGTCCCAAGGTACACTTTTTTTTTGGAGAGAACTTACAAGAAAAATAGTTATTTACAAAGAGAAGCTGCAATTCTTGTTAATTTTGTAGAAGCTAATGTTATGCTAAAATGTTTTTTATTTTGTGGTGATGAAGTTTTGCATTTTTATTTGAGTTAATTATCATTATAATTGACATTATATTAATTTTTTTGTAATTACGTAAATGTGTATTTACTTACTAACTTACATGTATTTGTGCATATGTATATATATTTACATAAAGATCTACCCCTGACATGTTTGATTATATGTACTCTTGTAAGTACAATATATTTGCTTATCAATTAAAAAAAAAAAACTTTACAATAAGGTCCTATACGTTAACATTAATTAATGCATTAGCTAACATGAGCTGACAATTAACATTATATTTTTCACAACATTTATTAATCTTTGAAAATGTTAGTTAATAAAAGTACAATTCTTTATTGTTTGTTCATGTTAGATTTAAAAAAATGTTAATAAATGTTTAAATTAACTAACAAATGCTGTAGAAGTTTTGTTCATTGCTTGTTTATTGTTCATGCTGCATGATAATCTCGATATAGCTTAGTGCAATTATTAAATCCATGTCTGCAATTTATTTAAATAATTGTATAGTCTGATGTGCTGCATGTAATTTACAATTGTAATATATTTCGGTCTTTATAATTAGTTATAACACTACAGTACTACTACTACTAATTGTTATGATAATATAACATTAAAATAGCATTAAGAAATGTTTTAATAAAACATTTTTAAAAATTCCTACTGACCAACTGTTATTATTACTACTATTAATCAACATCAAAAAACCGCGAACATGCAATTGTGCCATTAAATTATTGAAATAATCTCAGGAGTCTTTAAGTAAATATTTTAAGTCTTAAAGGGGTCATATGATGCGATTTCATTTTTTCCTT
>NW_015629026.1:0-619 GCF_001515625.1 Sinocyclocheilus rhinocerous
AAAAAAAAAAAGAAAGAAAATAATAATTACCTTTAATTTGTATTTTGATTATGGAAAATAGGCATATATAATGGTTTTGTAATATATAAACTAACTTTTAAAATAAAATAACTATCGTTATACAGTATATACTGTCTCTGTAATATGAAGCTACTCGCGCTATCAAAGAGAATATAATAGTAGTTTGATTTAATCAGTCAGACACAGGGTTATTATATAGTTAACTGAAATTGAAACAAAAACCATAAAAAAATACATTTTCATTACTTGAAATAAAATTAACATTAACCGAAATAAAATAAAATATTATTAAAATCAATAAAATTGTGTGTGTGTAACTTATTTTAATTCAGCTAGTAGCCAAGGCAACATTTATTTATTCATTTTCATTTAGTTAACTTAATTTGCTAAATTAATTAAAACTAAAACTTAATAAAAATGATATAGACATTTTTAAAAAGTTACAAACCCCCCAAAAAAGACTAAAACTTCAACATTAGAATAAAACAATATAAAATAAAAACTAATTCAAAATATTAATAAAAACTAAAATTGTTTTTTTTATAAAATAATAATCTCAATTATACTAAAATAACACTGGTCAGATAATGTACAGTTT
>NW_015629026.1:1209-2670 GCF_001515625.1 Sinocyclocheilus rhinocerous
ATATAAAATTATGCATAAAAAATACATTATATTATATTTATTTAGTTATTATGAAATACTTATAAATTTATTATTATACGTACTAGTATTTATTTTATTATTTTTTTTAATATAAATGAAAAATAAATCAATCATATTCAGATATATATAAATATAGTATTAGTAAATAAATAAAATAGTTGGAGAGAGTTTGTGTATGCATGCAATTTATTTAAATATTTACTTATTACAGTAATGAGTATTGGATAGAAATAGAGTGCTTACAGGTAATTGTCATGAAAATAATGTCACAATGCAAAAAAAAAAAAAAATTCCTTATTGGTCTTTAAAGGATGCTTCATCTTCTGTAAGCACAATAAAATGTCCTTAAAAGATTATTATTATTTTTTTTTGTTTGATTATGGGGTGAAACAAGAACCAGACGTGTTCTTGACCGGTTACATGAGATTTACCATGTTTGTTCTTCCTGAAGTTTGTTGCAGTTTGTCTGCTAAACCTCGCCGAGGTCTGGATGAAAGACCCACGCCGGATAAAAGCCCATTAATGGCTGCGTCTCGCTTTCATCTCATCTGGGAATCGCATGCAGCACACCGGGGACTCATTATGTTTCCATTTGGTCAATATATATATATATATATTTCTCTCTTTCTGTGCAAAAACAGGCCGGCTTGCGGATGGTTTTGATGTGCCAGGCAGGGACTTTGCGAGAGGCTTATGCAATTTTAAGATAGATGTATCACAGTGAGGAGCAATTCATCAAAGTGTCCGACATGGGAATGTGTTCTCTCATTTGCTGGAAATACTCCGAATGTTTCTGTAATGGCTTTATTTGCTCATCATTTAAGCTGTCTGAGACATTTACATCACGTGTTTTCTGAGATCTTAATAAAGACCTGCCGTCTCTGTGTGTGAGGCGTGATCTTAGTCGTTTTTGTGATTGTTGCACACAGATCGCATACGGACAGATTGCAAATCATAATTCCGTAGATTTATAAGCTCTCCAAATGTTTGTGAATCCTTTTATTAGTACCATCTGGATTTCATGTCTGCACTTTATATGCAAATACAAGTGTGTGTGTGTGTATGTATGTGCAGTATTATATATTTCATAGTGTCCGGGCTTTAACATCACCATGCTGCTTCCTCATCAGTATCTGATTCATTTGAACCGCTGGCCTTGTTGTGCTGTTCATCTGCTTTGTGGAGTAACCAGATGTGATTGATGGGTTAATTTTCACTTGTAAGGTGGGATCCGGTTATTTACTCCCTCAAGCTTCACTTCTCATGTTCATCCAGCTGTTTGCAAGCGGTTGTTGATTAAGTAGCTTTAAGTACCGGTAATGAAAGAGGATCACTTCATTTACATATATTAATATGGAAGATGCTTTTACCCACAGTGACTTAAAGTACATCAAAGGTTTATAATTTATCAGTGTATATATATATATATATATATATATA
>NW_015629027.1:0-815 GCF_001515625.1 Sinocyclocheilus rhinocerous
GGGTTTACTCTTTGTTGCCAGTTTAACATAAATATGAATTGGTGATTAGGTGTTTTGAAGCATATATTTAAAACAGGTAAAAATAGATAGATAAATAGCTCTTTTGTAAAGGTCCCAGAGTACCTCATTATAAATTGCATGCATACACTGTTTTTCTGAAGTCTTGTGCATTTCAGATGCCCTTGGCTCCCATTAATTTTCTTCATAGGGACATAATTAAACATTCATTTAATTATTAATAATAAATAAATAGATAGATAGATAATAAATAAATAGAATCTAATAAAAAAGACTGTACAATTGAAAAAAACTACATATGTGACCCTGGACCACAAAACCAGTCTTAAGTCGCTGGGGTATATTTGTAGCAATAGCCAAAAATACATAGTATGTGTCAAAATTTACTGATTTCTTTCATGCCAAAAATCATTAGGACATTAAGTAAAGATCATGTTCCATGAAGATATTTTGTATATTTCCTACTGTAAATATATCAAAACTTTTCATTATTATTATAATTTATAATTATAATTTATTTTTAACTTATAATTAAAATTTTTTGATTAGTACTATGCATTGCTAAGAACTTCATTTGGACAACTTTAAAGGCGATTTTCTCAATATTTAGATTTTTTTGCACCCTCAGATTCCAGATTTTCAAATAGTTGTATCTCGGCCAAATATTGTCCTATCGTAACAAACCATGTATCAATGGAAACCTTATTTATTCAGCTTTCAGATGATATATAAACCTCAATTTCGAAAAATTTACCCGTATGACTGGTTTTGTGGTCCAGGGTCACATATATATATAA
>NW_015629028.1:0-913 GCF_001515625.1 Sinocyclocheilus rhinocerous
AAAAACAAAATAAATAAATAATGGGTATATTAAATAATTAAAGAATAAAATCAAAATAAATCAAAATAAAACACTTATCATAATGTAAGATTTAAATCATTTAAAATAAAAAATAAAATGAAGCAATAAAAATTAAATCATAATAAAGTACAATTTAAATAAATAGTTTAAATGAAAGACAATTAAAATAAAATAGCAAAAATTAATTAAATCAATGTAAAATGTAAATAATAAAAAATAAAAGCAATTTAAAAAGAAACACTAAAAAATCATAATAATATAAAATTTAAATAAATTATTTAAATGAAAGACAATTAAAATAAAACACTCACTAAAAACGCCCTAAATGCCTATATGAGAAATATATCACAATTAATACTATTAAAATAATAATAAAGATGCAAATCAGACTGGTACTGATTTAGTTAAAAGAACTGAATTAAAATATTAATAATAATTTAAAATAAATAATAAATATAAAAAAATGATGAAGTAAACGACAGATACTTTTGTAATTGCGAATTATGAAGTGAAAAGTATGTAAATGCATGTGGTTAAATTGTCAATGTGCCTTTTCAATAATTATTAAATATTCACATCCTATTTATTCAAATATTCATACTGTATGGAAATATAAGAAAGTGGAATTCATATTCAAATATTACATAAAAACTATCTATCTATCTATCTATCTATCTATCATATTCAAATCATAAAAACTATCTATCTATCTATCTATCTATCTGACAGGTAGTAATTTAAAGTTAAAAGAACAGATTTTTAAAAATTAATTAATTAAAAAATAATAAATAAAAAACTGAATATGAAGAATGAACAAATGAATAAAAATATAACAGTGTATGGATATGGATATATATATATATATATAAAAGAAAAAATATGGCATCTAAAG
>NW_015629029.1:0-704 GCF_001515625.1 Sinocyclocheilus rhinocerous
CACTAAATAATGTTATTTTTAGCAACATCATATGACCCCTTTAAATGTCAAACAATTAGGCTTTTAGTTTATAAAAGATAAAAACATTTTGAAACACATTTATACAACATATATGTGACCCTGGAGGCCTGGACCACAAAACCAGTCATAAGGGTGAATATTGAGAAAATCGCCTTTAAAGTTGTCCAAATGAAGTTCTTAGCAATGCATATTATTAATCAAAAATTAAGTTTTGATATATTTACAGTAGGAAATTTACAAAAATATCTTCATGGAACATGATCTTTACTTAATATCCTAATGATTTTTGGCATAAAAGAAAAATCTGAAATTTTGACCCATACAATGTTTTTTTGGCTATTTCTACAAATATACCCCAGCGACTTAAGACATCATGCAGCCCTACTTTAAAGTATATTCCTATTAGTATTTATAAATGTATTAATGACTTAGCGTTTAATGTTATATTTTCAGGTTTCATTTTAATTTCAGTAATTTTGTATTTTTGTTATGCACTTTTGTAATTTATATTAGTTTTTGTTTTTAATTCATTTCTATTTTGCTTTAATTTAGTTTTATTTCAGTTTTAGTAATTTTACTACTTCAACTTAAATTTTTTTAAATACGCTTTTTAAGTTTAAGTTTTTCAAAGGTAAACAAAGTTTTTCAATTAACAATTAAGAATAAATACTTGATATGCATCA
>NW_015629030.1:0-273 GCF_001515625.1 Sinocyclocheilus rhinocerous
GCTTGAACAAATGACTCAAATGTTCACTCATTAACACAGTCACTTACTACAACCTACTGGCGGTTTACTCTTTACTTTAAAAATTGAATTTATTCCTGTGATACAAAGCTGAATTTTCAGCGTCATTACTCCAGTCTTCAGTGAAATCACTCTAATATGCTGATTTGCTGCTCAAGAAACATTTCTGATTATCAATATAGGAAACAGTTTTGCTTCATTATACAAATTTATGTCCTCATTTGTCACAAAAACGCGCACGCACACACACACACA
>NW_015629030.1:351-981 GCF_001515625.1 Sinocyclocheilus rhinocerous
ACACACACACACACACACACACACACACACATACACACATCAACAAGGACTAATTAAATTGATCAAAAGTGCCAGTAAAGACATTTGTAATGTTAAAAAATATCATATTTCAAATATAATGCTGTTATTTTGAACTTTCTATTCATCAAAGAATCCTGAAAAAGTATGTGGAATATCTCCTGCTTTTCCAAATTAACCTTCAAAGCATGCCCGGTTTGTATATAATACCCTCTGCTGCTTTAACTTTAATAATACACTGCATATAATTTCTAAATCAGCCATTGCAAAAATCTAATTTTGACTATTTTGAAGGACACAACTGAAGTAAAAGAGCTTACATTAAGGTAAGAAAAACACAAAGGTGTTACAACGTGTACACACAAAAATAGATGTACATATGCTTGATTAATCATTAAAAGATTGGTATTTCTGTGTGGAAAACATGTAATAATAAAGTAAGTATTGGGGTAACAGTTCATGGTCCAGATATAAACACTGATGTTTTTTTAGCAGCAGTGATCAAAATGACTAAATTATCTTTAATAACAGTCATTCAGGACTTCCGTTCAGCCGTGATTAAATTATCTTTAATAACAGTCATTCAGGACTTCCGTTCAAAAACTCAGGAGG
>NW_015629031.1:0-15769 GCF_001515625.1 Sinocyclocheilus rhinocerous
AATGATCTTTAAAAAAGCATCATATGACCCCTTTAATAATAGATTCGATTTGTTTCTCGGCAAACCCTACTGTATGCCTTCAATGAGTTGCATGGGATAATTTCATCTTTGTAAAAATATTGAAAAAGTTTACAATTTATTAAATGGACAAGTGCAAGCATTTTTTAAATCTTTTTTTGTGATCCAAAAAAAAAAAAGATTTAGATTTAATTTAGAACAGCATCAGGTTGACTAATTACTGGTTATGAAGGGATAAATAAACTATGAGAGCGAGTGAGCAAAATAAGGGTTAGGCATAAAAGAGCACATAGTTATTGTGTTGGGGCCCCATGCCTGGAATTAGCTTAGGGCCACCAAATCACTAAGTCCGCCCCTGGGTACTGGTATTTATTTAAAGGAACTAAATAAATATAGGATTTTAATTGATTTAGGGGAATAAATTAAAAGAAGAAAAAACAACAGTAAAAGAACAAGAATGAGATTTTTTGCAATGTAATCAATCTGAACTGCAAATAAAATTTGTATTTTAAAATATGCACCATGCACCTAATATGTTGAAAACACAAAACAGAAAAATGCTATTGTCGTCACATTCAGTTAACTTAGACCATGGCTACAATTACATGAATCACAAATGACAGGCCTACATTCAATTCAATTCACTGGATATTGTTGGTCGTTTATGTAATTGTAAAACAATTGTAAAATAGCTATTACATGTTTAGCGTCTTCGTACCTTCACTGAAGCGCCGCGGTTAAATTCGTGCTCGGTTTCTGTGAACAGTAAGGCCTGCCTTCTATGATTTGATTGGTGATCTTAATCATTTTGACATTGATGAGCGCTGTTAGACGGCTGGAGCTGAGGCAGACCAGAAAATGTCTTGAAATGCAAGAGTTTTTACTTTTATCCTATGAAAATTCTGAAAGAAAATGCTTCATGAGCCGACTGTTGCTTTGTAGTAACGAACGCAACTTTCATTGCACAAGCTCTTATTCGGTGTTGTTGTTTCTAACATTGTGGTCATTTAAGCAGGCAGTTTGTTTCTTACATTCAGTTTAACAGCATTAACAGCAAGTCAAAATGGGTAAGCTTTCAACTAAACTGTATACTTGCATTTTAAAGGCTTATACTTTGTTCTTGCCCCATCCATGCAGTAAATGCACGTTATTGAATGAGCAAAGTTTTCTAGAAAAATAATTCAACTGCTCAGGTAATTTCAGTGGTAGGCTAAGGCACATATTCATGTAGATACCTATTAAACTCACGTAATTCGCACACTGATATCGCGCAAATATTTCTGGCCGTTTTCGCTCGTTGTCAGCCTCTGCTTTTCCTCAACAGACTGAAGCCTCCGCGTGAATGTAGCGCGCCTTTGCTTTCAGCTAATAAAAGAAAAATGATGCAATTTCTGGTGTTATTTTATGATTGTTGGGGCAGTCTTCAGCTCTTAAGCATCTCAAAATACAGTCCGCTTTAGATTGCTTTTAATCACTGCATAAAAAGATGAACACAATCTTTACCTATAGTTCTGATGCTCAGCCCACCGCCGCCTGGAGCCGGCCCCGGGTTAATGACTGTCAGCTGTGGAACAAGCAATATTCAATTTAAAGTTAATTCAAGTTCAAATGAATGAGATTGAAAGAATTTGGATTTATTGATGATAAATATATAAACCTGCTTACTATGTATTTTAAACACATTCAGCTTATTAGCACTATGACAGAAACCTTGCCTGCTTCATTCATGTATGAATGATACAATTCAACAAATATGCATCACAATAAGTTAAATGGCTGGAAATTTTATTTTCAATTCAAATACATCAATCTTGATTTTTTTTTTAGTGTATCAAAATATATATCAGTTATTTTATGTGTAGATGTGTAGTAATAGACCTGTGTTTTTCACAGCAAAAGTCAGTTGCAGTAACAGAGGATTCTGTCAAACAAGAGCAAGTGCCAGCTAAACCCAAATGGACAAGGCATCCTGGGTATGGCCTTTAATATCAATATGCATTATTCGTTTTATTTTATGTTGTTTAAAAAAACAAAAAAAACTTTTTTTCTTATGTTGTTTTGTGCAGCATGGGGAGCCCCTTCATGATGGCAGAACTCACAAACAAACTCAAGAAGCCGGTCCAGGAATAATATTTCATGATTTTCAGATGCATTCTTCACCTTTTTTTGTCTTAATCAAGCACTATGCAGCCTGGTAAATAAGTTATTCTACTGCAGCACAGCATTTCATTTTACATCCACTGTTTTGTTTGCTTAGGAAAAAGTGAGAATCTAAGCTGCGAACAGACATTTCTCATGCATTTCTCTTAACAGTTTAACTGAGCTTATCAACATTTACACAGTGTCTGTATTTACTTATATTTGAAGAAAAAAATTTTGAGGAAAATTATTACAAACTAAATATTAATAAACATTTTTGCACTTTTTTGCAGCACTTAAACTTTCTGTGACTGTAGTTCAAACTGTCATAGCCAATATTTATCAGTAGGGAGCAGCAGAGAGTCACTGCTGTTGTTTTGTCTCTAAAGGGCAGAGGAGAGTCGCTGACTGTCATATGTATCATATTTAATACTATTTTATTGCTATTTGTTGTTGTTATATTGTACATTTCTTTTTCTTGTCATCACTTGCTGTGTGTATAATTATTTAGCAATATTGTATGTAAACAATCATGGCAATAAATATTTGGAATTGAATATATCACTAGAGGGCTTAACAGAGTAGCCTGTTGTCATATGTTTATACGCCGTTAGAGGGCAGCAGTAGTCCGCTCGCTGTTATATATCACTCCGCCGCTGGAGGGCAGCAGTAGTCCGCTCGCTGTTATATATCACTCCGCCGCTGGAGGGCAGAAGGCGCTCGCTGTTATATATCACTCCGCAGCAGGCGCTCGGTGGCTGTAATGCGCCGCTGCGCCGCTAGGGGCGGTGGAGGGTCTGTCTTTCCGAGAGCGAGGCGCTTGACGCCGGTAGAGGCTGTGGGAGAACAGAGCGACGAAGCGGGTGGAAGCCCTAAAAACGAACTGACGTTATACTCTTTAGATTGCTCTGTTTCCTACACGGCTGTCTGGAGTAATTAAAGGTACGTTTCGCTCGTGTATTTCTTGAGCTGTGCTGTGTTTTTGAGCAGTTGAGCTCGTTCTTTAAGGCCTTTAGCTGCTAAGGCTAACGCTAGCGCTGCTAAATTCCGGATCGACTCGCCTGAGGCTGGAAATACATCAGGACTCTTGACATCGCGGCGATTAATAAGTCTGTTTGTTAGTGTTGTTTGTCTGGAGTTTGTTTAATTAATCAGTGAGTTCTCAGGAAACTTGTGTCAGGCTAAGTTCACCGTCAACTTAAGCGAAACGAGCCAAGTAGTTTTTACATTTAATGTAAGTTAGACCCTTGTAAAATTATCAATTTGACAACGTTTTGGATCAGGGAGACCTTTAAAAGGATGATTTTTTAGCTGTTATTGCATTAAGAGCTCGGCTAATGTCGACACAAGATTGAACTGTCATCAGAACTTGATTTAAATATGTCCGGGGTTCATTTTAAGCTTTTGAACTTTTATTAAATTCGTCGTTTGACTGTGAAATCAGGAGTTATTGAACTTCACGAAGTGCTACACAGTCAGCAGGTGTCTTTAAAGGCCAGTACCTCATCCACTGGTTTTTGGGCTCTCCTGTTTAATTTGCGTACACAGCATGACGTTGTTAATCATAAATCATAAAATATTCATATTTAACTGGTTTCAGAAAGCCTTTGTCTTGAAAGTAAAAACGATTAACCTCATTAAAATGACTGTCTAAAATATGTACACAAACTGCCTGCTTCATGACGTCATGATGTGACGTCATATGCGTTGACTAACGGTTTACTCGGTGTAAATTCTGCGTCACTACCGTCGCCACATATCAGACAGGTTTTAGACACTCCCCCATCTATCATTGGTCGAGCAAACACGTTAGTCCCGCCCTCAGCGCACGCGATTGGTTGAAGCAATAGAACACAACAGCCGGTTTATAACATTGATCTTTATAAATCATATTTATATAAATTTATAAGCCAAGTTTCTATTGTGATCAGTGGTTTTTGAAAGTAAGAATCCTATTTATTTTTATCCACAAGTGTGTTGATTTTTTAACAATAATTTCTAAACCTTTAAAAACCAACCTGCTTTGAGCTACAAGGTTAAAGCCCCGTTCACACCAAGAACGATAACTATAAAGATAACTATAAAGATAACGGTTGAGAAAGATTTTTAGAACTATATCTTTATCGTTATCGTGCTTGGTGTGAACGGGCCTTAATACACTGATGGCATATGATTTTGTTGAAGCGGTCAGTCCGTATTATTTCAGCTGAATTTAATAATCGTGTTTAACAGCAGAATTGTGGGTAAAAACTACATTACCCATGATTCTGCAAAGGATTCTCCGTCAATCAGTGAATCGATAAAGCAATTAATGCCAAAATAAGTCTTTAGCGCCCACTCACTATCAAGAAGAGCTCTCAAACTACTTAAATTCATATATATTTTTTTTATTTATGCAATAAACGTGTAATACATTGTTTCTATATATACAACATCTGTAAGTCAATTTTATATTTACTTATTTATATTCCATCGTTTGTCTCATTAAAGCAGTTGTCTTGTAACTTTGTCTTTTTGTCTGATTTTGAAATACTTTATTGCTTCAAATCAAATAAAAGAAGTTCATGCTGTTGTGATCCACATTGAAGCTGGATGGATTTTTTTCAAATCCCTGGCCTATGGGAATAAAATAAAAGTGGGCAGCAACTGTTAAGGCACTTTATGACGCTGTTTTTGGGCTGGTTTTTTTCATCTTTGCATATTAAACTGGAATAAGAGAAGTAGATAGTATAGTAAATGTTGACTATTTGATAATGTGTCTTCCTTCTTCTTTGGCTCACACAGGTTTCCTCCCCTCCGCGTCTCGTGATCTGTGTGTGTGTGTGTGTGTGTGTGTGTGTGGACAGCAGCGATCCGTCATGGGGGACATGAGTGATCTGGACAGACAGATCGATCAGCTCAGGAGGTGTGAGCTCATCAAGGAGAACGAGGTCAAAGCCCTGTGTGCCAAAGCCAGGTGATCACAGAAGACCAGTCCGCAGCTCGGAAAGGCATTTCTGTGTTGATCATGTGCTCATACGACTGTGTGTGTCTTCCAGAGAGATTCTTGTAGAAGAGAGTAACGTACAGAGGGTGGACTCTCCGGTCACAGTGAGTATTCAGAAACCGAGCGCAAGACAGATAAGAGATGTTGAAGGATGTTGGAAACCAAACCGTTTTGGTGACCATTGACTTCCAAAACAAAACCATTTTTGAGATATTTTCTCAAATATCATCTTCAAGATTATAATAAACTATTTGTATTTTCTATTATTATTTGATTATGTGTATGGGTCGTTAATAGCCGTGTCTTCTTCAGGTGTGTGGTGACATCCATGGGCAGTTTTATGACTTGAAGGAGTTGTTTCGGGTGAGTCTGAGGTCTTTCACATGAAAAGCAGGGCTGGACAGTAAGGACTGCTGCGCCGTCACGAAGGATTATCGTTTGCACATGTTTTTAAGCCTTGATTAATTAAACATTAAAGCGATCTGAAAGTGTTCAAGTAAGACGCAAAACTCAGAGGCTGCTGATATGTTTTAAGCAGCATAATTACACTGAGCTAAAGTCAGACCATTCTGTTGCTTCTTGCTCCAAATGTAGAAATTCTACAATCCAATTTAAATCAAACATTGCATCATTTCATTTGTATCTTTGTTCTATATATTCAATTGTGCTATTGCTTGAAATTTGTTCTTATTTACTGACTGTTCACTTGTCTTTAATAATGTTTGAACTTTATATTTATTAGTCTAGTAGCTAGAAAATTTTGGTGTCACATTAGCTTATTAGAATACAAGATAAAATGGTTCAAAAACAATGATAACAAGCTATTTTATTTTTTAGTGGCAGTATCAGTGAACATGTTGGCAGGGCAAGTGAAAATCTGAACCAGTCGCCTGACCGGGCCAGTAGAGAAAAATCCTTAGCGCTGAGCCCTGAAAACTAAATGCAGAATGATAAAGTAATGTATAGAAAATAATAATAATAAGAGTTTTCTTATCCAGTGGGCATTACTTTACACGTCAAGTCAAATGTATTGATATTGCTTATTTCACAATACGCATTGCCTCAAAGCAGCTTTACCGAAAATCATGTTTATAATCTTTATAAAGTAAAAATATCTTTGTGCTTTATAGTCATATTTAGCTAATTAGAGCTGGTGGAAAAAGTTGTGTATACATACTTATCAAACTTTATTTAGAGAGCCGTGCAATAATATAGTTGACATTTTGTGGTAATATGCATCACTTATGTGTGTGGATAAAGTTGGATTCACTATAGATCCAACTTTTAAAAGTTTTTCCTTGAAAAATATTTGAATTTTTATCAGATATTAATTTGAAATATTGTGTATAATTGTTTTTCATTTTTATTTTGTTTGTAAAAAAAATAATTGTTAAATTTCGTTCAATTCACTTAAGTATTGTTATTAATTTGATAAATATTATTTTTATTTTTATCGAGTTTGCCATGAATATGGCCTTTAATGCTGGTATGACATAAAATAAATATATTCACATGCTAGAGTTATTGGACAGTAATCTAACTGGAATATACTGGTTAATAAATCAGTATTTGATCTGTTCTCCTTCAGGTGGGAGGCGATGTTCCAGAAACAAACTACCTCTTCATGGGAGATTTTGTGGACCGAGGCTTTTACAGCGTCGAGACCTTTCTGTTACTTCTTGCCCTGAAGGTGCTGTCATTATGTTGTTCAGGACATTTGGAACGAGATGTTATTGTTGTTATCGTAATAACTGTACATACACTACCAGTCAAAAGGTTGGAATAATTTTTTTTGTGTAATGTTTTTGGAAAAATTATCTTACAAAGTATTCTCTCCAATACTGTAAAATAGTTTTACAATTTATAAGAACTGTTTTACATCTGAATATCTGTTAAAGTGTAATGTATTTCTGTGATGTGCAGCTGTATTTTCAGCATCATTACTCCAGTCTTCAGTGTCACATGATCTTCAGAAATCATTCTCATATGCTGATTTGCTGCTTGTTTATAATTAATAATGGCTGTTGTTATTATCCATGTTTAAACAGTTTTTTTTTTTGTGTAATGTTTTTGGAAAAATTCTCTTACAAAGTATTCTCTCCAATACTGTAAAATAGTTTTACAATTTATAAGAACTGTTTTACATCTGAATATCTGTTAAACTGTAATGTATTTCTGTGATGTGCAGCTGTATTTTCAGCATCATTACTCCAGTCTTCAGTGTCACATGATCTTCAGAAATCATTCTCATATGCTGATTTGCTGCTTGTTTATAATTAATAATGGCTGTTGTTATTATCCATGTTTAAACAGTTTTTACTGCTTAATATTTTTGTGGAAGCTGATCATTTTTTTTCAAGAGTCTGATGAATTTGAATTTGTAACTATATGAACGTCTTTACTGTCACTTGATTTCAGCATCATTTGTTTTTCAGAATTGATGATGAGAAATGTTTCTCGAGCAGCAAATCAGCATATTAGAATGATTTCTGAAGATCATGTGACACTGAAGACTGGAGTAATGATGCTGAAAATACAGCTGCGCATCACAGAAATAAATTACACTTTAACAGATATTCACACAGAAGTCTTTCTAATAAAGCGTGATCTTAATCCTGGCAGGTGCGTTATCCAGACAGAATCACGCTGATCCGGGGAAATCACGAGTCCAGGCAGATCACGCAGGTGTATGGCTTCTACGACGAGTGTTTGAGGAAGTACGGCTCGGTCACGGTGTGGCGGTACTGCACAGAGATCTTCGACTATCTGTCCCTCTCCGCCATCATCGACGGCAAAGTGAGGCTCTCCGTCTGATTGCTAACGAGGTTGGCTTGCTGCGTGAGAACCGGCTGACGAGGATGTGTTTGTTGTGACCCGCAGATCTTCTGTGTTCACGGCGGCCTGTCGCCCTCCATCCAGACTCTGGACCAGATCCGCACCATCGACAGGAAGCAGGAAGTGCCTCACGACGGGCCCATGTGTGACCTCCTGTGGTCGGATCCTGAAGGTAGTTCTGCTTTCTGGATGTTCTCCATCATCTTTAAAGTGAAGTGACGTGACATGTGGCCAAGTATGGTTACCCATACTAGGAATTAGTGCTCTGCATTTAACACATCCTTAGTGCGCACACACACAGCAGTGAACACACACACACACCGTGAACACACACCCGGCCCTGCCGGTACGAGACTCGAACCCGCAACCTTTGGGTTACGAGTCCGACTCTCTAACCATTAGGCCACGACTTCCCCAAAATGATAGGGCTGTCAGAAGTTGCATCTGAACTAGGGATGGCAACGATTAATCGACGGATCGATTAATAAGAGATGCAATCGATTAAAGCTAATCAATTAAAGGGATAGTTCACCCAAAAATGAAAATTCTGTCATTAATTACTCACCCTCATGTCGTTCAAAACCCGTAAGACCTTCGTTCATCTTCAGACACAAATGAAATCTGAGAGCTCTCTGACCCTCCATAGACCGCAATGCAATTACCACAATCAAGGTCCAGAAACGTAGCAAGGAGATCGTTAAAATAATCCATGGGACATCAGTGGTTCAACCGTAATTTTATGAAGCTACGAGAATACTTTCTGTACGCAGAGAAAACAAAAATAACGACTTTATTCAACAATTTGTCTCCTCCGCGTCACTGTAGTGCCATTTTGGAGAGTATCACATACATAAACAACGTATGCTGTTCTGTGTCAGCCGCACCACACGGATACATTGTTTTCGTTCAAATCAAAGCGTAAATAAACGTAGAAAGCGTATGTGTGGTGCGGCTGACACAGAACAGCATGAATGCAAAAGCATGGTCACGATGTAACATTTGCCCGCTAACCCATTATTTCTCTTATAAACAAAGCTTTGTACCTCACTTGTGTCATACTCACATAAACATGTGTTTTTCTTTAGCTCCGCCGGTGGAAGCGGTTCTCTGACAGCAGCTCAGAAACACGCGCCGCAGTTAAAGGGTTGGTTCACCCAAAAATGAAAATTAGCCCACAAATTACTCCCCCTCAAGGCATCCTAGGTGTGTATGACTTTCTTCTTTCAGACGAATCCAGTCGGAGTTATATTAAAAATGGTCTTTGATCTTTCAAGCTGTTTCATGGCACTCAGCGGGTGTTGCATGCTTCAGTCCAAAAGAAGTTAAATAAAAAGCGCATCCATCCATGGACTAATTTTCATTTTCGGGTGAACTAACCCTTTAAGTTTGGGATCATTAGGGCCCGAGCACCGATGGTGTGAGGACCCTATTGGAATAAATGCCAATGATGTAAATTGCAAACATTGCGATTGTTTTTTAAAATACAACAGCATTCAGCGGTCTCCATGATGGGATATGAAACAGTCAACTAAACCCCTTTAATTCGGGGGAGGAAGCTGGTGTTTTGAGTGACACTGCAGTAGACGCATTTTGCAGCATTAAGGTTAACGATTAATGGAATAATTGATCGTTAATTTAAACGACGATCGATCATGTAAAGGATTGAGCCTTGCCATCTCTAATGCGAGCGTGTGTCTCTGCTGCAGACACCACTGGATGGGGCGTGAGCCCGCGGGGAGCCGGATATCTGTTCGGAAGCGACGTCGTGGCCCAGTTCAACGCCGCTAACGACATCGACATGATCTGCAGAGCGCATCAGCTCGTTATGGAGGGGTACAAGTGGCACTTCAACGAGACGGTTCTCACTGTGTGGTCTGCTCCCAACTACTGCTACAGGTGTCCCCACAATCCCCTGCAGCATGACCCAAATACATATCATAGTAAATCTTACTGGAATCAGTCTCATTTTAGTATCCTCGCTTTATTATTATAGTTTTCATTCTTTCTTTTTTTTTTAATTCGTTGTTGTTTTCATGTTTTCAGTCTTTATTTTTATTTTAAAGTTTTAGTGGGTTTTTTTCACATTATTTGTTAATGTCTAATTTTTTATTCAGAAATGTTAGTTATTTTAGTTCATCGAGTAGGGATGCACTAAAATGAAAATTGAGCCGAAGGCTGAATACGAACACTGTTTTGTGTGTTTTTTTCCACATGTATTTTGCCAATTTCTTTCCACCATTGCATAAATGAAATAGCCAAAATGTGCTTTTTACCGTTTTGTCTTGCTTTTCAAAGAAAAAAATCAATTACAAAACAACAATTTAAAAATATTTACTTCACACTAAACATTTGTTAACATTTCTAGCAGATATTATATCAACAAAGCACAATTTAACTTAAAATTAATAAGCGAGACCCTGTTCTTGAATCAGGCATGTGGTTTTTTTACTGTACAAATAAAAGCAGATCAGAAGAGACTTATTTTAAAACATTAGAAAATATTACAGATCCCAATTTGAACACTATGTGTGAATGTTATAATAAATGTTGTACTTATTATAATCTTCAATTTACAGAACAACAGTAAAATCACAATACTAACATTTATGAATGTTGGAGTTCTAGCTTTATAAAGAGTGCGCCTCACTCTGCGCTGGTTTCTGTTCGATCGCATCACGTCATTGTTTACTTATTCAGCCGATTTTTTTTGCTGTTTTCGGCCGAATAATTTCGCTTGCCGAACATTCAGTGCATCCCTAACTTCAAGTGAACTAAATAGAAATAAGAAGTGTTGGCTTGGAAACTAGCTGGAATTAATTCTTTGAAAAAAAAAAAGTTTAAAGAAGTAAATAAAAAATTTTTTCCAGTTAACAATTATTTTGGTGAATTGAAATGAATTGAAAGCCATTATAGTCATTGTATTTTTCTGTATACAACTAAAGTATTTAAAGTGAGGAAGATAATTTATGGGTTTAGGTTTAATCAACTATAATAACCCTGATTAGAGTTGTGGTTTTTTGTTACTCAGGGCTGCAGACTGAGACTAATATAGTAACAATAGATAACCAACAATAAACAACAATCATTTCAATCTAGTCTGGAAACGTTGTGTTTTTGTCGATTACGTCTTTATAGTGAATGTGAGAGTTTCCTGCTCCGCCGAGTCTGATTCAGACCAGCTCAGTGAATCATTCACAACTGACTCACTGAAGCACAGCTCATTTTATGGTTGTGTCTAATTCAAACCGTTGCTTGTAATTGAAGATTTGTTCTACTAAACGCACTTATGGTCCACTTTTCTTTGTCTCAGGTGTGGTAATGTGGCGGCGATCTTGGAGCTAGACGAACACCTGCAGAAAGAGTTCATCATATTCGAAGCTGCTCCACAAGAAACGAGAGGCATTCCCTCCAAAAAGCCAGTCGCTGACTACTTCCTGTGAGCGAGTCCAGATCCAGCGCTCTCAACAGGAAGTGCTGCCGTGTGTGCTTGTATTTCTGTTTCTGTTTCCCTCTCCCTGACCAACTGTCTTAATTGTGCTTTTTTTTACTTTCTCTGTAATATTCCTTTTTTATTTCTATTTTCCATCGACTTTCACATTCTCTCTGCCATCCAGACACACAGTGGCATGGTATGCTCCTCCACGGCTGTGCCATCTCTGGCTCTCAGACTCACGGTACGCTGTAGATGTAGACGTTTATAATGTAAGTGAACAGCAGCAGGGCTTTCAGGGTATATTTCTGCTGTTCCTCAGAAAGATGCATTTTAAGCGGCAGGTTGTTGGACCTTTTATTTTATTTGTCTTGCTTTGCATTCTCTTCTCATGTAAATGGTAAATGCGTGAGAGAATGGATGTGCTTGGATTATAGTTTAGGGTCATCTGTTTTCTCCGGAGTCATGGTTGGAGAGTTGTGTGCAGGAACACGGACACGAGGACACTGGAGAACACACACAACCTGCTTTCCCTCGCGACTGTTCTCTCTACAGGACTTATTCTTGATTTTTATTTTTTATTTGTGAAAATAAAATGTACTTTTGTATGAATTTAAGATGTGAGTTTCTGGTTTTCTTCATGCGTTTAACAGATATTGTGTGCCTGCTCAAATCAGTGTTAAATCCACTGAAATAGTTTTCTAACTGAATACTGGAGTAATGTGATGTGTGTAAAAATAAACATTTAAGAACATTGAGACACAACTTCAGCAAGTAACCCATTTTCAATCACCTTTCATAATATCATACATTATTTTACAACTTAAAGTACATCTTAAAGATGCATTTCCATATAGATGGGAATTCAGTTTATAGATTTACCAAAATATATGCAAGGCTACATTTCATACATTTGGGCAAATGTAAATTGCCACTCGTTCATATATTCAAATAAAAAAAGAGTGACCTTGTGAATATCTAATTAAATGCATATAATTTAAAATATGTATATTGTATATTTAAGAAATTAATGCTTTTATTCTGCAAGAATGCTTTAAATTGATCTTAGGTGACAGATTATTTATATCTCAGTTAATGCCGGTTTTTTATTTTTACTTTCTATTGATCAAAATGCACCATTTCAATTTAAAAAGCATCTTGGTTTCCACAAAAACATGAAGCAGCACAACACTGAGAATGAGAAATGTACGGTGGCCGAGAAGTGCAGAGCAAATCACAATTCTGAAAACAAAATAAATTGCAAATGCAAGTCTAAAAAACAAAATAACAATTCAGAAAGCACAACAACAATTCAGAAAACATTATAACAAGTCAGAAAACACAACGACAAATCAGACAAACCGGAAGAGGTAGGTATAGTTTGAGACCGCGCCATTGGTTTGGGATTACTCACCGCTGACTGGACGAGACATCTGTCAATCAACGTATACAGGGAAGAACCAGCCGAAGAACAGCAGAGTCGTGGTAGAAAGTTCGGAGATGGTATTAAAGTAGCTCAGTTTAAATGTATTGTATGAATTGCCCTTACTATGGAATAAAAAATACGGGTTGTCTATTTACATTTAGTTAAAAGTGGCTTTACATCATCAGTTCCAGTGGCGCAGATGGATAAGTGCTTGCCCTTGGCTTTTTGACGCGATCGACACGGGTTCGATCCAGCCTTTTGCCAAACTTTTTTTCCCTCCCTTTTCAAATCTCGTATTAGCGATGGATTCTATTTACACTAAGTGAAAATACCTATTTACACTGTTAAAATAGCAGGATTTCTGCTATCAAGTATACTACTTGTTGCAAATAGTGGCAATTATCTGCACTTCAGTATTGTAGTACATTATAAAACAATATGCAATAATAAGTTAAAAAAAATTATAATAATCGTGAATCGAATCGAATCGTGAGTTGAGTGAATCGTTACATCCCTACATAGAAGTGATGAGAACGTTTAGGGAACACTTTACCCCCAAATATTCCTTTCCTCGCCTTCGCTTTGCTCCAGATCAGATCAGCGCTGTTCTTCCGGTGCAGGCTCCTGTAGTTCCGCTCCAGGCCGGCGGGCGGCGGAAGAGCGCGGTTCTTCCGGTGCAGGCTCCTGTAGTTCCGCTCCAGGCCGGCGGGCGGCGGAAGAGCGCGGCCGCTGCAGGTTTGGCGCGCCTCTGTCGCTTCCGCTTTCTCTCCGGAAGGAGCCGAAATCGTTTTGACGCACGCCGTCAGTTGTGCTCACAAAATCGCAAATCTGGATAAAGGGATTTCACAAACGAGAGATCTTCCGTTTCCAGCAGAGAACAGGTAGGTCCCGGATGTGTCGCGCGCGGTAGTCGGTTTAACGGCAGTTTTGGTCCGTTAGGCCTGAAGCCGCGCGTTTGCGCTGATCGTCACTGATGCAACAACAGTTAGTCATTATGCCACACATGTGTCCATACACGGCTTACTGGTTAGTTATTTCCATTAATGCCCCGTTCATTGGTCTTTTATCAGTAGTGAGGTGATCAGCCAGCAGAGTAACGTTAAGAGTGAGTGTTACTGGATAGAGCTTTTAGTAATTAACAGTTACAGGTTTTTTTACGTCCCGACTCCCGAGTAATTTCCCGTTTAACTAATGCCATTAATTGCTGGTGTGCTTACAGCCATTTGCGATATTTGTGTCGTTTATTCTCGTGACATCACTCTAAACAAGGCCGTGTAGGTTTGAGACAGGGTCACTCTCTCATTGTTGTGTTTTTCTGATTTCAGAGTTAGCAGGCGTCTGTGATGTCGCGGTTTTTCGCCACCGGATCTGACAGCGAGTCGGAGGAATCTTCTTCCGCCGATGAGATCACCCCCAAAGCGACCGGGACTACTTTCAATAAGCAGCAGTGAGTCTGTTTTTATGTCGGTGTACATTCTGTAATATTGCCTTGGCAGGGAAAAACAACAAAAAAGCTAGTAAGCAAAAAAGCTTAAACTTCCTACTCTCTTCTGACTTCCAGCTTTCTATATTTTGTATTTTGGAAAGTTGATTTGATTTGCCAATACATGATTAAAATGGTAAAATATGACTGATTAATCGACTGGTGGTTTTTAAAATAAACATGAACAAAAACTTTAGCCATAATGGAAAATATTAATGAACTTTAGAAAATAACATACATGGCTTAAGCATAAAAATGTTTTAAAATTGTCAAAATGAATTGGGCCTAAATTATATTGAAAGGAAGGCTCATCACTACTGGCACACTTAGTTTACTCTGCCGATCAAAAGTTTGGGATCAGTAAGGTTTTTTTATATGTTTTTAAAGAAGTTTCTTTATGCTCATCAAGGCTGTATCTGTTTGATCAAAAATGCAGAAAAAAAAAATAATTTTGTGAAATATTATTGCGATTTAAAACTGTTTTGGAATCAATGTAGAAAACGGTTGTGCTGCTTAATATTTTTTGGGACCTGTGATATTTTTTTCAGGATTCCTTGCTAAATAAAAAGTTAAAAAGAACTGTTTATTCAAAATAAAAATTGTTACAATATATACTACTATTCAAAAGTTTGGGGTCAGTACATTTTGTTTCTCTTTTTTTAAAGAAATTAATACATTTATTCAGAAAAGATGTTAAATTGATACAAAGTAATAGTAAAGACTTGTATTGTTAGAAAAGATTTCTATTCTGAATAAATGCTGTTCTTGCACTATGCACTGTGTACTCACCCATGTAGTGCATGAATTAGGGCTGGGCAATATGATGATATTATCGTATATCGACGATGTCTCATGAGTATCACGATGTCAACAGTCAGCTAACAGATGATTATCAGGAAAAAAATGACAAATATAAACCTAGTATGTTGCAAAAAATATTTTACATAGCCCCATAGTAACCATACAGGAATGAAACAATTTAGTCGGAGGGTTGGGTATCGAATTACTAATTACAAAATTAAATTTCTATTCTGCGTCTAGATTCTTGTATGCGCATTTATTGTGATTTCAAAAGATTCAACTGCAAGAAGACAAAATAGATCTCACTTCTGCACTCGCGCTGTTTAAACACACACTCACTCACTCACACACACAAACAAAGCGCACCTCTTATATACGCGAACACTGGACTGAGTTCTCTTTCTTGCATTCTTACACATTCGACTGAACAAATACACACAGAATTATATCAAAATATCCTATAAATACAATCGGTTTTGTCTTAAGTGAACGCTAAGAGCTGAGAAAGAAAACAAGGGTGTATTAGATCCGTGCATTGACAGCAGCCGCTGCCGCCCGTCATTAATGTTAATCAAAGAACAAAAGAAAAGAAAATCCCTCGCTGATCTTGACTGAATCACGTTTGTAACCTCAGTTTATATTTTATTTGCC
>NW_015629031.1:17574-18892 GCF_001515625.1 Sinocyclocheilus rhinocerous
CGAAATAGAACTCACTTCTGCACTCGCGCGCTGTTTTCTGTGCTGCACACATGCACACACACAAAGTGCACGCACAAAAGTCGCCTCTTATATGCGCGAACACTGGACTGAGCTCTCTTTCTCGCATTCATACACATTCGAATGGACAAATACAGACAGAATTATATCAAAATATCCCATAAATACAATCGGTTATGTCTTAAGTGAACGTAAAGAGCTGAGAAAGAAAACAAGGGTGTATTGGATCCGTGCATTGACAGCAGCCGCTGCCGCCAGTCATTAATGTTAATCAAAGAACAAAAGAAAAGAAAATCCCTCGCTGATCTTGACTGAATCACGTTTGTAACCTCAGTTTATATTTTATTTGCCTGTTGTTCGGCGCTGACTACTGTAATGGCAACGTGCATCTGTGTATGCGATTATTTTGGAGATGTGTTCCAATATAATTTATCCTTATTTAGGGTATAGGCCTATTCTATTTTGATCTGCAGTTTAATAAAAGTTAAACAGAAAAAAAAGACCAATAGTAGCACTGCATGTGTTTCTGAATATTTATTTAAACAGACTGCATAATGATGAAAAACCACAAACATAAGTTATAATTAAAATACACAATGATGAAAAACCACAAACATAAGTTATAATTAAAATACACAAATTCCTTCACAGCCTATTTATACAGCGCACATAGTGCCCTATTTTTACAGATTTTTTAAACCGTATATACAGTATAATTATGTTTAATTAAGCTGAGATATAGCACTATAAATTCTTAATTCATTTGCGCAAACAGCTGAAGACATTATAGGCCTATATCTCAGCTCGCCCCTCAACATGCACGCGGAGTTTCAGCAGCCCAGCACTGAATATTATATTGTGGCCGTTGTATTTTGATTCATAAAATAAAAATTATAAAAATTAAAATACAAAAATGAAATCTAAATTACCCAGCTTCTAAATAAATAAAGCAGTTATTTTTATTTAGTTAAAAACGGGCCAAAAGAGACCTATAAGAAAGAGACAAAGACAAAAAGTGATTATATTTTTAAGAGGTCTTAAATTTGAGGGCAGTAAAACAAGAATCACAAGATGGCCTAATTTTTATTGATTTTATATATATACAGTGGGTACGGAAAGTATTCAGACCCCCTTAAATTTTTCACTCTGTTATATTGCAGCCATTTGCTAAAATCATTTAAGCTTTTCACAATTTTGGATCACTCTGCTTGTTCTAGCCAGGTCTATGTTTTTTTTTTTTATTTATTCACTGAGGTAATCATAGAGTACGTTAGTTAATATAAGAAGAAACGTCTAGCTT
>NW_015629032.1:0-1873 GCF_001515625.1 Sinocyclocheilus rhinocerous
TCCTTCAGACGAACATACAAAACCACAAAATCTCTCAGGTCTTCCCTCACATGCCTGTTGTCTGCTGTTATAAGTGTTTATGTCAGCAAACTCACAAACAGAGCTGTACTCGATGAAAACAAGGCAGAAACGACCTCATATATTGCTGCATGAACAAACTGTGTAAAATGTGTTTCATGTTTGAAATGCCGTGAATTGCTCACCTCTCCTCATTAGACTCAACGCTGCGTCCGAGAGCTTTGCTGACTCGCGGAGGGACGGATCGAGTCCCGGGATAGAACAAACAAGAGGGCGTTTCCCAATCACTGGGCGTGTTCACACCGGGATAGCCGGGATAGGCTATCCAATCAGAAAAGCCCTAAGAAGAAGCCAAGTGTTATTATTTTCTTTTTACTTTCTTTACTTTCTGACTATTTTGTTATGTCTAGATCACGAGAAAACAACTTATGTCAAGTTTATGATAAATCAAGAGGAAATTTCATATATCTTACATAACTTCATAACATGCTCTACAGTTTCCTCTATTAAACAGACATCACATAGACCCGTGTTATGTTTCCCTATAATGTGTAAAGTATGACTTAGATTTGAATGTCCTGTTCGTAAATGTGTGAAAATAACTTGTTCTTTTCTACTTAAGTTGTGAATTATTTTGGTTTTCTTTATGTTTTTTTGAACCTTGTAATAGTGTCGACCTGTATGACACGAGTCCCAAACTGTCTGCCATTTCCTATTGCATGCTTCTAAAATAAAATGTTTTCCTTCTGATCTACTGAGTGCAATGTTTATATTTGGTTCTTTCATTTTAATTGATTCTTTGGCAATGTTGTCTGCTTCCTCATTACCTTGAATTCCCACGTGTGCTGGTACCCACATAAATTGAATTATTATTCTCATCTGTCGTAAACTGTATAACCTAATCATGATTTCAGTTAAAATGTCAGTTCTATTTGTTTCCAACGATTGTAAACTCATAAGGACTGCCACTGAATCAGAACATATTACTTTATCAGTTCTAACTTCATACACCCACTCTAGTGCCATTAAAATAGCTCTCATCTCAGCTGTATATACTGATGCACCATCTGTTATCCTTCCAGCCTTCCTCACCTCAAACTCTGTCCTTCCAGTGTCTTTACTCTTTGACCCGTCTGTATATATTTGAAGAAATGAGTAGTATGAATGTTTTATATACTCATATACATATGTAATTAAACTAACCGCTTCATTAATTTCCCTTCTGTTCTTATGTAATTTTATGTCTATTTCCGGTTGATCTATTATCCAGGGTGGAATTGGGGATATTACCACTATTGGGGCAAATGATATTGACTCTAGACCAACTTCATTTACCCACTCCTTTATTTTCCATGCAAAGCCTTTACCTGTTGCATTTAAAATTCCCCAGCAATCATTCAGAACTTCCCTTACAGGATGATTATCTCTGTGTCCCTGTAGATTTACCAGTATGCCATTGCTAGTTTCTGTCTTCTTATAATTAATGGCATTTCTGATGTTTCTACTTGTAATGCTGCAATGGGTGTGGTTTTAACTGCTCCTAAAATGAGTCTCAATGCCTTAGCTTGCATGACATCTAATTGTTTTAACAACGTTGATGATGCTGACTCATAAACAATGCATCCATAGTCTAGGGTTGATCGCATAAGACCAACATAAATGCCTTTTAATGACTATTTGTCAGCACCCCAATCTTCTCCTGCTACTGCTCTCAATAAATTTAAAATTCTTCCACATTTCTTTAATATAAAATCTATATGGTCCTTCCATGATAATTTATCATCAAACCATAATCCTAGATACTTACATTTTGACACTTTCTCTAAAGTCCCATATTATAATTGAAGCATTTTCT
>NW_015629032.1:2057-2697 GCF_001515625.1 Sinocyclocheilus rhinocerous
TTCCCGCCCACGTGTAGAAATCAAATATTCAAGCTGTTTATTCATTTTTCTACCCCTGAGTGAAAAAAATCAAATTTAAGCTGAATTCTCGTTTTTCAAATTTTGGGAAAAAAAAAAAACGGAAAAACGAAAAAGGAGCCATTTTCTCATTTTTCTACTTTCAGTATTAAATAAAAAAAATGAATGATCGAATGATACACGGATTGCCATGTGAGATTTTTTTCTTTTTACTTTCTGAAGTTTCCAGCTGTTTTGTTATGTCTAGATCATGAGAACTTATGACGAGATCAAAATAAATAAATAAAACAGGGAAGCTGTTCGTTTTTCTCCGGTGCACAGGCGTACATATATATTACATTCAGATTCAAATTAAAATTAGGATTGATTTAGATAAGATTTAACGCATTTGCTTAAAGAGGTTTTGTGTTTGATGAAAAATAAAAGCAAAAGCTGCAGATGTTTTGTGGTGTACCTTCCATCAGTGTCTTTGCAAATCTACACCATCACTAAAACTGATGGAGATTAAGCTCATTCTTTTGTCTCTATTCATAAAGAGACATTTGTGTAGATGGACGAACACAATCGCCTGAGTTTGTAAATGTGGCCAATTACATTTGCATTAAGCACCCAGTTTGTGTTT
>NW_015629032.1:2716-5065 GCF_001515625.1 Sinocyclocheilus rhinocerous
TATCATTTAAATAGCTTACATTTACTAAATGAGCCTTTTTAATGAAAGTAAAGTCCATGCTTAATACAATTCTCAATTAAATTAAAAATGTGAAATTAGAGACAAAAAAAAAGATTGTTGTTCAATTTAGTTTAATATATTTGTGGCAGAGATGGTGAAGTCGAGAGAGATTACAGAACAAAGAACAGTAAAATGTGTAACTATTGATCAGCTACGCCTCCCAGAATCCACCGAAACAAACTAAAGAAAAATACAATTATACTTTTGTAGCTAACCAAATAAACAAACTTGATACTTTTCAAAACGAATATCTGCTCCGAAGAAACAAGTAACAAAAGGAAACAAAATAATTTTCTGTCCAACTTCAAAAAGAAAGAAAAGTGCAGTTTTGGGGGGATTTAAGGTATTTATAAATTACATTGCAAAGCTCTAAAGATTGTTTCCTATTACAGCAAATCTAAATCTGCTTGAAGCTTTATAACCATCAGCACTATTAATAAAGTAAACAAAATAAGCACCAACCTGTTTGTTCTTCAGTATCTTCAGTGTGTTCTCTCTGTCCTCTTTAATAAACTCAGTTTTTGATAATTTTTTGAGCTTTAAAGTGCTGTAAATAGTTGTGTTGTCACTGAAAAGTGCTTTAATTTCTCTCTCGAAAGGTTGTACAAAGCCTGAAATGACTGAGGTAATAACAGTTGACTATTTCTGCCACAACACCATGGCATGCTGTAGTTAGCATTACTTCTGGTTTTCTACATCAGCGCTGTTTGATGGGTTTATAACAGATCATTCTGAGCAGAATTTGAGCGCTTCTCTCTGGATCTCGCAGCAGTGTGCATTAACAGCAGTGTTGGGCAAGTTACTTCCAAAATGTAATACATTGTATATTACTAGTTACTGTCAATGCGCTATGAAATTATTGCGGCGCAAAAATGCCAATTTTTGAAGCTTTGTTTTGACAATATCTCTGACTATCGTCGACACGTGATACGACGCATCTCAGCACGGGGAGGTTGACGCATCTCAGCACGCCCCCCCCCCATGTGTGGAAATAGTTGTACGAAAAAATGGTTAGAATTTACCATGTTTTCCTGCCAGTTGGCATTGAGAGTGACTGACACTTGATGGTCAGAAAAAATGACTAAATAGATATATGTAAAAAAAAAAATAATAATAAAATTAAAAAATACTTTCTCTCTTTTCTATGTGCATTCATAAATTGTATTAATTTGTAAGTTACGTTTATACCACAGAAAAAAAAACTAAAATATGCCTTTTTCGAAGCTACTGTATATAAAAAAACACAAGGTGGCTGAATTTTTTATGCTTAAAGACGTTCATTATTTTCACTCAATTTAATTAGTTTTTAAGCCCCCAGGTTAATTCAATGCGAAACTAAACGCAAACAGCGTTGTCGCGCAGCCTACCTCTCTCATTCGGCATTAATCCAATTAAATGTGTCCATATTTGCGATGTATTTGAATGCTAAACTATTATTTATTATGTAAACCAAGCTTACTTAACGCACTTCAAAAACATCCTCGTCACATGAGCAAATGTGTCTTTGGCCCGAGCTCAGGCTGAACGGCACCGATTGTAGCTACTACGCAGTACGCACTATTTAAATTAACCAGTGTATCTATGAAAATCTGGTTTGGTTGACTATTGTATTCTGATAATGAACAGGCTGCAACGTTTGCAATGCTGTATGTGTGTGCGTGAGGCGCCAGCGCGATCGAACAAACAACAAACAAATACTCTGCTATTTTTGGTCATACAGATCATTCGAAACTACAATGTGTTTACTTTTATTTATGTAATCTCTGTTTTCTTTCCGTAGACTTTCGTAGAGCGCAGCGCCACACAAATAGCCTATGAACCAAACTCAGCAGCATAGCCTATCTCTCAGTCTTTTCCTTTCGTTTTGTTAATCTGTTAATTAGGCTATTTAAGTCAAATATTTCGCATATTCATTCATTTTACATATAGACTATGATTTAATAAAAACAGATTTTGTTATTTTTAGTTAAACTTAATTTTTGTTGCTTGTCTGCGCTCGTCCGCCGCCTTTTTCCTCTTCTCCGACCCCGCGGCTCTCTCCGATAGCCCCTACTTCTAGCAGCAAACAATAAGAATAAAGTGAGATGATCTTCTGATGATCCTGAATGTCTTGTTGAATGAGTGTTGATCGTCTGAGGCTCATCAATATTAACAGAGCTGCTGAAAAGACTCTTTATTTCATGTCAATAGTTCCCGTTTTCACCTCTTTATTATGCTGATGTCTTCAGATCGCCTGTGAATTGCCACTTAAAGCTCATTTCATTGGTGTCAACAGACTGAGGAGATGTG
>NW_015629033.1:0-128 GCF_001515625.1 Sinocyclocheilus rhinocerous
GCAGGCGGCTCGCACAGGACACTGGAAGGGGCAGCATCCATGGTGTTTTGGTAGGGATCCCAATTCGTCGGTCACTGACGTGATGTCGAGAGTGACCGACTGAAAGGGAACGTCTCGGTTATGTATGT
>NW_015629033.1:345-2076 GCF_001515625.1 Sinocyclocheilus rhinocerous
GCATGCCAATGTGCATTGGCTCGTTTAGTTTACACTCGAAGTGGATTGGTCTCTCTAAGTGAGATCCCAATTCGTCAGTCACCGATGTGATGTCTCCGTTCCCTCTTTCAGGGAACGAGGGTTACATACGTAACCGAGACGTTTTGTTGCATCAGTTTAAAGGAGACGTACTTAATTCTGTTGCAGATGAAAATGGAAAATGGATAGTCTTAACTGTTAAATTGGACAACACGACATTTATACTTTGTAATATTTGCGGTCATAATTCCAGTGTGTTAAATAAGACCCTTTTTGCCAAAGTTTCTTATGTTGTTCAATGTAAACTTAATTTCCCGGCTTCATATGTTATATGTTCAGGTGATTTTAATGAATGCATGGATGATTTGATTGATAGATACCCTCCTCGCTCCTTTCAACGTGCTGTTCAATCCAGTGTGGATCTCTTTGTGCCAACTTATTACTTGCTGATACTTGGCGTTTCTATAACCCTGGGAAGTTAGAGTACACATGGTCTAACAAAAACAAATCTTTGCAGTCTAGAATTGACTTGTTCCTAATTTCTAACTCAGCTTTACAACGTTAAGGAAATTGTTCATAGATATGCCGCATTAACTGATCATAAACTTATTTCTTTAACTCTTACAGGCTCAAAAAGGATCTCTAGTCTTAGAGCGTCCTGGAAATGTTATAATAATCTTCTTAAAGATGATAATTGTAATGCCTGTGTTAAAGGGGTCAAATGATGCTGCTAAAAAGAACATTATTTTGTGTATTTGGTGTAATGAAATGTGTTTATGCGGTTTAAGATTAAAAAAACACATTATTTTCCACATACTGTACATTATTGTTTCTCCTCTATGCCCCGCCTTTTTGAAACGCATCGATTTTTACAAAGCTCATCGGTCTGAAAAGCGAGGTGTGCTCTGATTGACCAGCTATCCAGTGCGTTGTGATTGGCCGAATACCTCAAGCGTGAGACGGAAATGTTACGCACCTCACCATACTGTTGATGCCGTGTCCCGACCGGAGCAAAGAGACAAAAACATTAAAACCCATTACGCCCCTTACCATATTGTGATGCACGACGAGACAAAAACATTAAATGCCATTATAAACGAGGCATTTGTTGCATCCAGTGGGGACATAAAGTAATTACGGATTATAATGACTTATACTGTCTTTTTACGCGTTGCATTGCATCGCGCTGCGTAAACATAAAATCATGTCTGCATTTGTGATCGGAGAAATGACAAACAGCAAGCACTACTCTACACTGATCAAAACTCGAGTTTGAATCATCAGTGGCAAATTCTTTTAATATAAAAAACATACTTACAGTCTGTGAGTCAGAACAGCCGGCATTGTAGTCTACTCTACCAGGATCAGGAAACAGTCCTCCATAAAATGTGCTGGACACATCTGAATATTTGGGTTGAACTGTTCTGGAACAGTGTTGTAAATACAACTTAACCACTGATTTCTAGTCGTGTCCATTTTTGGAAAGCCAAACAAAGTAGTTTCGCTTTCACAACAAAACACACAGCGCCTTCACGACATGGCGGCAGCACAACGAAGCAGCGTCACACACGGCGGGCTAGAGTGAGCGGAGGCTGGAGGCCTAGAGTGAGGAACGGCCGGCAGGCTAGAGTGAGCGGAGGCCGGCTTGAGTGAGCGGCGACCGGCAGCCTAGAGTGAGCGAAGGAGCGGCCGGCGGGCTTGCGGCAACCACAT
>NW_015629034.1:0-303 GCF_001515625.1 Sinocyclocheilus rhinocerous
AATACCTGTCCTGATCGCAGACTTCGTGTCAGATTACATTCACAAATGACAAAGTTGTCTTCATTTTACAGATAGTTTATGTTCTCATAAACGTTACTGCACGTTTTACATTTTTATGGATGTTTATTTGAGTGAATGTACAACAGCGCTCTCTTCCACCTTCAATACCACGACTGAGGTGCTCTTGAGCAAGGCACCGAACCCCCAACTGCTCCCCGGGCGCCGCAGCATAAACGGCTGCCCACCGGGTGTGTGTTCACGGTGTGTGTGTGTTCACTGCTGTGTGTGTGCACTTTGGATGGG
>NW_015629034.1:583-2429 GCF_001515625.1 Sinocyclocheilus rhinocerous
AAAATCGAAAAATGGCTTAATGCATTAACACAGTTAAATCCAAAGACCAAATTCTAAATTAAAGATTCATTCATAATGTAAGCAATGGACTATGAGTAAAAACTTCAATCATGTAGTGTTTTACTAATTCATTAGTTTAGAAATGATAATATTATATTATACTGGAATTCATAAATACTCACATTCCAATTATTTTAATGATTTCTCCAAAGTTGTCCTCATTTTACAGGTAGTTTATATACACATTACACATTATATAATTAACTCTACTGTCACAGTGTGAACTCAAACAACAAACAATTATCCATAAGCAAGCATTCAGTAGCAAAACTGATGACACACCAGTCAGAATCTCAGGATAGTATAAACAGGAGCACAGGTGACTGCTTTAAAAATGCATCCTAGCACTGGAGAGAGAGCTGAAAGAATCACCGACAGGGTTTTACACTGCTTACACAGTGTAGTACAGTATAGTAACTATAGTAACAGTACTTTATATAAGGGGCATTTCACTATTCGGTCTCCAGTAAACAGTATGACATGTTGTACACACTCAAACTTGTGACTGTCAAATTTTTATTTATTTATTTATTTTTTACCCGTGTTTTTGCAGAGCTGAGTCTGAAAGACAACTGCCTAAAGGAGGTAGAGAAAGTGTTTTGTCAGAAGACCAAGAAATTAATTTTTGTACTAAATACTACTGTAATGAAATTCGGCCAATTTATTTATGTATGCAATCATCAGTATACTGTATTATGTTGCATACCTATTTGATATTTAGTTCTTTTGTTTTTGAACTTTACTTCTCTTTTAAGTTAATCTACTTAATTTACTGTAATATCACTTAGTGTAATTAAAATTGATGTTTCATAAAGCTTATTGTTGTATTTTCTTCTTTTTACATTTTTAATTTGTGTTGTATACTGAGATATTGAGCTGCCAAATAATTTCTGAATCCCAATAAGAGGTTTTTGTTACAGTGTTCTGAATTGATCTCACTAGTGTTCACTGGGCAGGGAAGTTGTCTGTGTATTTGTACTGTAGGTTTTGTCATCTGAGGCCAAAGTTTGATATTGATAGAAGTAAGGGTTTTTGACTGGAGTATTTGATTTTGACATGGAAGTTTGTACAAGTTTGTTTGTTACACAAATGTGTTTATAGTTGTGAGAAAGTGGTGAATTGTTTCATGAATTGTGTGTTAGTAATCGAGAAAAACTAAGACAGCATTTAGGAAAATTTAAACAATTGGAAAATCTTTGGGATAAGCAATGTACACTGATTATATAAAACTATACTGTCAGTACATCATAGTTAAATGAAATTGTTATATGCATTTATTTCTGTTCAAAAGTGTGGAAATGGATTTTTTTAAATAAGCTTCAAATAGGCCTATTCCTTATCCTGTGGCTTTCTCTAGTGGACAACATTAATATCGCAGCTTTTAGCCTCAGGTTATGTTATCACATAGGCTTTGATAATAAAATAAACTGCATAAATAATTGATTTTTTTTTTCTTTGAGCACTCAATATAATTCATTTTTCAAGCAAGATCACCTAAAAATCAATTAAAAAACATGTAAGCCTATTCAGTGACTAACATGGAGCATCTAAATATATTCACTGTTACAGTTTAAATAAAATAATACAATATAATAATATAGGCTAATGTTAATCGGAGCACATATGAACTTACTGGTAATAGTTAATACAACAAGTCTCTAAAGAAAAAAATAATTCACTATACAGTAGACCTCATTTCTGAAAACTAGATAATTGTATGATCAGCAGATGTCTTTTATTTCAGAGTTCAGGTTTTGTTTTTTTGTTTTTTCATGTCATACAGCTG
>NW_015629034.1:2735-3235 GCF_001515625.1 Sinocyclocheilus rhinocerous
CGAGTCAGCCCCGGGCCCATATGCAAAAAATGTGTACGGCCCCCCAAACATTATGGGCTCCAACTCGGTTAACTTAACTTAGGCCCTGTTGTTGATTTTTCTGAAGTAAATAACCTTACGTGAATCGTGACTATTCACAAGCTTATTTACGGTATAGGCTAATGCTTGGAAATTATGTTTAAAGTTTTCAAGTCCATTATTGCCACTCAATAATCGCAGCTTTGTGCTTTGTTAATACAAAGTCTCAGCCTTCTGTCAATTTTATGATAAAATACAAACAATAAGTGTCTTTTTACGCTCTTTAATTTGTAGTGAGATAATTCGTCAATAGTGGCATATGAATCAATGATATTTTCCTCTTTAATATTTGCAGCACGAAATAAACATGAATATTTGAATGCATGTTAAAAAAATCAGAACAATTTAATACAAACTAATGTCTCATGAATCGATCAATCAGAGTTTTAAAAAAAGTCAAAAGAATTACAGATGCCACAGAC
>NW_015629034.1:3320-8713 GCF_001515625.1 Sinocyclocheilus rhinocerous
GCCACAGACTTTTTTTTTTTTTTTTTTGAGGAGTAGGCCTATATGTGGAATTTTTACATTAACTTCACGCTATATTGCGTGAAGTTAATGTAAAAATTCCACATATATATTTGCCAGACACTATAAAACAAAAAAATGAGCTGAACACTCAACTCTCGAGATAGGTTTGGTGCACACAGGAGTAAAAAAGTACCCCATATGTACAATAAAAATATACTGCTGTATCTTTAATGTTGGTGTATTTTTCTGCCGGAGGTCCTGGACATCTTGTTTAGATACATGGCATCATGGATTCTATCAAATAACAACAGATAAAAAAATAAAAAAAACTGACTGTCCATAGTAGAAATCTTATAAAGGGCCAAGGTTGGATCTTACAACAGGGCAATGATCCAAAAACAAACATCAAAATCAAAACAAAAATGGGTCACTGAGAACAAAACGAATATTCTGCCATGGCCATTCCAGTCCTCTGATCTGAACCCTACAGAAAATGAGTGGCGTGAACTGAAGAGAAGAAGCACCAACGTGGACCTGGAAATCTTGAAGGGTCTGGAGTGATCACCATTAATTGTAGCCAACGTGTATTAGAGAAAAGCATTTATTTCATAATGAGATTTCCCCCCCATTTTAAATTCTAATTCTTCAATGAAAGAAATGTAAATTTTTAAAATAAAAGATCAATAGGATTAACAATGCAGATTTATTTTCACAGCCTTTTTGATCATATTTACCATCAGGCGTATCAAAAACCAAACTATTAATATCAGACTGAAAAGACCAATGTTATTATTAACCTTGTTTAACTCACTTTACCATTTTCTCCTCTTAATTTATGTGTAAATTCTTACAGTGATCAGGAATAATAGTATTTAGTCTCTTTTCTCCTTATTACCTCACTATGACAGGATGGGCCAAGTCTTTAAATACTGAAAAGGTGCTATAAAAGGTCATGCAGTATATTTATGAGAATATATAAGTTCTGTCTGATTTCAGAGGATGCTCAGAATGTCATTTTTTCTGTGATTTTCATGATTGTTTTAGTATTTGGTGTAGCCTATTTGCTTTAACGGCAGCATGAACCTGTGCTGATTTTGCATGTTAATGATTTATGATCCTGTATGTGAAAACCCAGCTAAAGTCTTTTTTTTTTTTGATTCACTGTTTTCTACATAAAACCATCCTACATAATCTAAAGATCATTCTGTGAAAATATAGCCTTGATATATTTAATATTGACTGAGTAAGGCCATGTCAAAAATTTGCTGAATTCCGGGCTCAGAAAATCATGTTTTTGAGAAATTCCAATGTAAAGACAAGCTTATATTTAAAACTGCAACACATTTGAACCATATTTATCCTGACTACGTGCCATATACCATGTTAAAGCTGAGATTCTCCCATTTTCAGTGATATAAGACACACTTATTGGAAAATTCTTTAAAAATTGTAAAACGGGTCTGTCCAAAAAGCATAAAAACATTTAAATGAATAGGGAAACCACAAGAGCTTGATTGTAACAACAATTACCAAGTCAATTCACAGAAATTATTTGTATAACGTTAATAGTAAAATAAAATATCAGTATAAAATGTCATTAATATATAAAATACCAGTAGAAAATCTCATTCATGTCTTTCTGGCCTATTGTTGTCACGTGTTGGTTTCTGTTTAGTTCCTGTCTGTCATTATTTGGTTCGTTTCCTGCTCATTTAGTTAATCATCATTCATTAGTTTCCACCTGTGTTGTATTAATCATCTCATTTGCTCCTTAGTTGCCTGCCCTTTATAAGCCCTCAGTTTCTGTCATTTCTTTGTCTTGGATTAATGTTATTTTCAATGGTTTATGTGGTTGATGCTGATTAAAAATACTCCTTTACTCCTACTCCTTCGTCGTGCGCTCACGACAACCACAACCACGTGACAGAATCCAAGACCCATAACCGAAAGTAAGCGGCATGGAAACCGCCGCACGTTACGCTGCACCTTTCACCCCGAGCCTAGAGGGGAATCTGTGGAGGAGAAGACGGTTGGTTCTGATCCTTAGAGCGCTGGCCGATCCGAAGTCTCGCTCGCCGGCCGCTCGGAAGTCAAGACGGCCGGCTGATCACTCAGGCCCGCCGGCCGCCGCGGGCTTAACGCTATTGGACATGGCGCTGTCCCCAGAGTTCATGGCCCCTATCCTCTCTCCAAAATTTGCTCTAGATAGCTCTCCTGAGTCTCCTTCGCCTCTGCTGGTCCCGTCCAGCCCTCCTTTATCTCTAGAGCGCCCTCCAGAGCCCGCTCCTCGCAAGCGCCCTCCAGTGCCCGCTCCTCGTAAGCGCCCGCTCCTCGAAAGCACCCTCCAGAGCGCCGTCCAGTGCCCGCTCCTCCAGAGCGCCCTCAAGTGCCCACTCCTCCAGAGCGCCCCCCAGGATTCCTAGATTTCCCCACCGCCCCCCCTCCCCGATGTTACTGTTATGGCGCGGGACGCGCCTTCCAGGAGGGGGCGATACCTGTCATGTGTTGGTTTCTGTTTAGTTCCTGTCTGTCATTAATTGGTTCATTTCCTGCTCATTTAGTTAATCATCATTCATTAGTTTCCACCTGTGTTGTATTAATCATCTCATTTGCTCCTTAGTTGCCTGCCCCCTCAGTTTCTGTCATTTCTTTGTCTTGGATTAATGTTATTTTCAATGGTTTATGTGGTTGATGCTGATTAAAAATACTCCTTTACTCCTTCGTCGTGCGCTCACTACAACCACAACCGCGTGACAATTGTGTGACCTTTGAGATAATTCCACGACGCACAAAAATTCAAGTAAGAAAAACAGGAATTGAATAATCAAATGTAAAAATAATCACTGCATAGGTCATCATTGTATGTATTCTTTACAAATAAACTAATAAGATACAAAAATTGTTCAGTCAAGAGCAGTGAGTTATTCGCTCTTTTCTTTTATTGTTTGATTAATATTAATGACAGACAGCAGCAGGTTTATAATTTCCCCAGCTATTCTCCAAATGTTCACTTAAGACATAACCGATTATGTTTGCGTGAATAAATCCCAAGACAGATATTTTAAAATACTGTAATTCTGTGTGTATCTGACCATTCAAGTGTAATTCGCTGCTGATTTCGGGAACGCATGCTGAGAGAGGTGTCTTTCTGTGCCCGCTTCAGGTAGGCTATTTGTCAGTTAGAGCAGGTTGAGCATTGAGAGCTTTCGTTTTTTGTTTTTTTGTAGCTTATTACGCTCAGGGGCATAAATTTAATCTAACGGTAGGGGGGACAATAAACATAAACTTTCTCAAAAGCAATTTTTGAAGGTGACTCAAATAATACAGCTAAAATTGTACTTGTAAGGAAAAGTTTACACAGAATAAATCCTTACTACTATTAATGTAACAGGGAGACCGTGCCAAATTAGACAACTTCAAGATGTTGTGGTCGCGCCGCGACAGCGCTTGTGTCCATTGTAGACATTACTATCCGTCAAGCAGGTAACGTTATTATTGCTAACATAGCGGACTCATCAAAAAATATACTGGCATCATCTGTATTAAAGAAAAAATAATCACTTCATCTGATATTTAAGTGAATAAAATAGCCTTGACAGCGTTGGAGATCCACAACTATTGACTTTGTGCTCTCTCACCGGACTCGTGTGTGTGTGTAGGTGTGTGTGTGTGTGTGTAGCTGATGCAGGGTTGCCAGGTTTTTGCAACAAAACCCAGCCAGTTGCTACTCAAAACTAGCCCAATCACGTTTGTAGGGGAGTTCCCCGGTAAAAAAAATAAAAATAAAACATTATGTTCCGGGGGGTAAAATAAATGTTTTTTTGGCGGGGTTCCTCCGGTAAAATTTGCATGCGTTATTGGGGTCGCTTCAACCCGCGGACATGAAAAACAACCCGCGGCAACAGTGTTAAAGTAGCCCAATTCCGCGGGATACCCGCGGTCTTGGCAACACTGAGGTGATGTAAAAGAGGAAAGCAGGCATTTGGACCAAAGCACTGTGAGGCACGGGAGGTGTCACAAAGCAAGGCCAGACACAACAGGTAAGTGCAAAACAGGATGGTTTATTGACTGGGTAAGTGGATGACTGGAATAGGTGAGTGAAAGGCAGGTGAAAGTCAACACAGTGAAAGGTTCCAGGGTGCTTATCTGAGTTCTGACGGAGAGGATCGTATGCCGGTTACGTTGGAGATCGTGGAGCCGTTTCCACGGAGTCGTTGGAGGATCGTGGGAGGAACAGCAGGTAATCCGTTCTAGGAGAATTTGGCAGAGAGAGAGTCCAGAGTAGTTCGTAGGAGTGAACGGTAGACCGGACAGTGAGTGACTGTGATGTGTGTGTATTTGTAGTGTGGCTTGATTGGTGACAGCAGGTGCGGGTGATCAGAACTCAGGTGACTGTGATCGGGTGATTATCCGGGCTGGTGACTGCAGTGACTGTGATGAATCCCTGACAGGAGGGGAGACTCAAAATTTTTCTAAACTTAAAATGCATTTTTGCCCCGTTTGTGTTGTTTTACTACTTACAAAGTTATTTAAAGTATAAAACGTTATTTACAATACGCAGCGTGGTTTTTAATCATATTTTTAGGGGGGACAACCCTCATATGGGAGATGAATGTTCTTTTCATAAAAACCAAAACAGAAACATCAGACGCATCCGCAACTTCTTTTATTAATACATAATAAGAGTTCTTGGTAACACTTTAGAATACTGTTCAGTCGTTAAGGAATAACTACACAGGAACAAATAACTAATGCACTAATAACATTCTAGTAACTACTATTAACTAACAAGAAACTCTGATTAATGATTTAGTAAGTAATAGCGCTCAGTTGAAAGTGGTAGTTAACTATTAGCTAATCAGTAACTACTTTTTTTTTTTTCAAATATCCCAGAGAACTACTAAGAGTTACTATACAGGTTCATAATTAATGTGAATTATGCATAATGTATAATTAATTATAAAGTGAAGATCATGATAACCCACTAGTAATGACTCAAGTATTATCAAATCCTTCTAAAGAAACTACAAATTATTTGGATCAGTATTCTAAAAAGAAAGGCATGATAACGCCCTAATATTGATTGACGTCATTGTAAGCTTTTGAGATATATGTAAGGTCTTTGATAGTAATGACTCAAGTGTGGTAACACTTTATAATAACTTTCATTTATAAATTATTAACAAACATTATATAATATAATGCTTAACAGATCATTAGTTAATATATATTCATATAGCTAGAAATATGAGATCATGTTCTGGTTAATGTTTACTAATGAACTTACTAAACATTACCTAATGATTAACATATGATTATTTAATGTAAATTGAAATGCTTACAAATGTCAGTAAACTTTCAGTTCATATGATCTTCATTTGTTGGTCTTTGTT
>NW_015629034.1:8826-9570 GCF_001515625.1 Sinocyclocheilus rhinocerous
TGTTTTTGCAGTACCCAATCTAAAGTGGAAAATCTTCATCATCTGCAAATGTTTATAAATGTTTACTAATCATTAATACCTTTATGAGCAGTCATCTCGATGGCAAAAATTGTACAGAAAGACCTGAATTTACTCTATTCACACATCTTTACTAATCATTTATTAATAATTTGTTCATGTTTTTGCAGTAGCCAATCTAAATTTGAAACTATTCATCATTTGTGAATGTTTATAAATGATTAGTAATTATTTAGTATCTTTATGTGTATTGGACTTTTAGCTAATGTAACAAGGTTTGTGTAAAGGGTGGCTGGTTAAGTTTAGCTAAATGCTTGATAAAGACATAACAGATTGTAATTTTGGTGCAAAAAAAATTTTTTCTTGCCTCAACACTCACATTAGTATACTACTCTTCAGTATATCATTAAACAGGATATTCCTTGAATCATAAATAAACAGGAGAAAACAAATATTTTTTTAAAAGAAAATACTTGTTAATTTATAAAACATATAATATAAACATATTATAAAACGTATAATATAAACAGATTGAACCGTGTTCACTTATAGTAATAAAACAATTGACCCCTGTACACTATTGAGCCTTTAATCAAACCCTTAAACCTACCCAAACCACCAAACCTGTCCCTAACCTTACCCGTATCACAGATCAACAGCAGCAGAAGTGTTGTGCATTAACACAAGCTTTTAATCACTGTATAACATCTGTTAAAATCATTTGTA
>NW_015629034.1:16132-17380 GCF_001515625.1 Sinocyclocheilus rhinocerous
AAGTGTTGTGCATTAACACAAGCTTTTAATCACTGTATAACATCTGTTAAAATCATTTGTAGGTTTTCAATAAGTGCTTGATCATATGAATTGAAAGTTGAATGACCTTCGTAAGCATTTTAACTTACATGAAATAATGATTTGTTTGAACATTATCTAATGTTTAATACGTTTATTAGCAAACATTAACAAGCACATTATCTCACGTTTCTAACGCTTGAATATATATTAACTAATGATCCATTAAGCATTATATAATGTTTGTTAATGATTTATTAATGAAAGTTATTATAAAGTGTTACCTCAAGTGTTACTACATCCTTCTAAAGGAATTACTAATTATTTGGATCAGTATTCTAAAGTGAAGATCTTGGTAACCCACTAGTAATGACTCAAGTGTTACCAAATCTAGCAAAAGGAATTACTATCCAGAATCTTACAAAAACCTCTAAAGCTTACAATGATTTCAGTAATTACTAGAGAGTTGTCATGTTATTCGCTTTAGAATTCTGATCCAAATAATAAATAATTCCTTCTGAAGAATTTGCTAATACTTGAGTCACTAGTGGGTTACAATGACCTTCACTTTAGAATTAATTATACATTATGCATAATTCACATTAATTATGAACCTGTTTAGAGTAGTTCTTAGTGGTTCTTGGGGAGGTAAGGAAAGAAAATAGTAGTTCCCGATTAACTAATAATGAACTACCACATTAGATTAAGCACTATTACTTACTAATTAATTAATCAGAATTTCTTGTTAGTTACTAGAGTGCTGATATTGTGTTACACACGTGTTCTTGTGTAGTTATTCATTAATGCCGGAACAGAAGAACAGAAGTAGTTATTTTAAAGAGTTCTTTATTTAAAAAGTAAAACAGTACAATGATATGTATTAAAAGCCTATTTAATTTTTTTTTTTTTTTAAACATTTAGCCAATCCTTTTTTTTATTTTTATTTTTTACATCAATGCAGACTGGTACACAGCATTGCACTTCATAGGTGCCACCGTGTCAGATAGGAATTCATCAACCCGAAGCATCAGCATCCAAAGACCATATTATTTCAACACGTAATAGGCATAAAATATGTAGTTCAGTCATGAAACTGTAGATGGTGCAGGCTGACGGGTTGTTCATGTAACTGATGATATTCAGAGTTAAACGACTTGGCACAAGCTGATTGGTTCATGCTGCATATGCAGCCAATGAGCTTACTGCCTTGCATTTATATGGCTGGCTAGC
>NW_015629034.1:17460-28001 GCF_001515625.1 Sinocyclocheilus rhinocerous
GCAGCAGCAGCATGTCTTAAATACTCACGGCACCGTATCGCCATATGCATTGGCAGTAGCAAGTTCCTGTACTTGCTTGCAGCAGCAGCAATAATCTACAACAACAGCAATAACCAACAGCAGCGTAGCAGATCTGCTTTGCTAAGACCAAACACATTAACATTGTCATATCCATCACCATGCTAAAATCTTCTGAGAGTTGTCATGATTGCAATGTCCTTAAAATAATCTAGTTATCAATAAAAGCTGGTTGTCAATAAAATCATTCATTTCAATATTTATAATGTTATAAATGAAAATTCGAGTGCTGAATCTCGAATACCTTGATATGATCTAGCATTTACAGCGATAAGCACACATTACCTATTTTCATAATTTTTATGGCTATGACTACTTTGACACTTTTTATCTCATAATTATATTAGGCGACTTTAGCTGGGTTTTCACAGACGAGGTCACATTTGTGAATGTTCCAGACTTCTCAGCCCCACGAATAGCTTTCACCCCATTGTGTCAAATCTTTTCAGTCTGATGAAGAGACACTGAAGAGTCAATAAAAACTCTAAATCCAGCACAGAGGGGTTCAGTGAATGTGGAGTAAAATGTGTGTAAGTGTGTGAGTGTGTGTGTGTCAGAGACGCTGTAGAAGGACAGAGTGCCATCCTGCCAGTCCAGAAACAGTCCTACTCTCTTAGAGGAGAATGGGATGGGTATGTCAGTGCTTTTTTTATTGTGCCAGACAGTGAAAATCTCATCAGAGCAAGCAAGGCTCCAGGACTTTTCATTGAATCCAAACCTACAATCATCACTTCCTCCTTTCCTGCTCATTCCTTTATGTGCCACTGATATAACAGCCCCCCTCCACCCGCTCCATTCGACCTCCCAGTAGTACCGTCCCGACAGACTCTCTCTACACACAACCTGAGGAAAGTAATCAAATCTCTCACACACACAAAAACATTAGCCTTTACAGACATAGTGTTTCTTGAGTAAAGAAAATGCTGTACTTATTCAAACATCAGTTCTTTATTTACTCTTGCATTGTGAACAAGCGGAGATCCAGACTGAGCGCGGCGCTTCCTTCTGAATGGAGGTGGGTGGAGTTATGAGGTTTCGCTGACTGTTTGAGGATCCAATGGAGTTACGAGGTTTAGTCATAAGCTCTTTTGAATGCTTTTCATTGGTAAACTTTTTTGTAAAACCCTCAAACAGACCTAAGGAAGACCAATAGCACTGATTTTAAAATAATAATAACAAAATATAATAGAGATAGGAAGTTGGGTGAACAAAGGCCTCCTGTAGTGAATCGATGCATTTTTGTAAGAAAAATATCCATATTCAAAATGTAATAATCACTTTAATCTAACTTGCGCCAACAGTTGTACACTGAAGCAGTTCCGAGTGGATGACGTATGAGGTCAGCACTGCACATGCGCCGGTGAGTCTCGTGAAAACCAACGTTTGTTTGCTTCCGTGTACAACAGTGAGCGCACACTAGATTAAGTTGATTATTACGTTTTAAATATGATTATTTTTCTTACAAAAACGCAACGATACGCTACAGGAGGCCTTTGTTCACCACCCGGAGTGGTGTGAGGCACTTTTTATTATGGATGGATGCGCTTTATTTCACTTATTTTGGACTGATGCACTGCAACACCCGCTGACTGCCATTAAACAGCTTGGAAGATCAAATACATTTTTTTATATAACTCCGACTGGATTCGTCTGAAAGAAGAAAGCCATATACATAAAAAGGATGCCTTGAGGGTGAGTCTGGTTTGTGCTGGTTTGACTACTCATAATAATTAATTATATTTAGTTAAGTGCCAGCATTGTAGTTCTGCAATTACTCTCTCTTTCTCTTTCTCACCTATAACAAATAGGTCATTATGATTAGACTCCTACCCTTCTGTTAAATATGGCTTACAGCATCTTAGGCACCCTGGAGGTCAGGACCAGTGCAAAGGGCACGTGTTTCCATCTACACGTGCCCTTTGCACTGGTCCTGACCTCCAGGGATCTAAAGACATTATTTAATACCTCAGTTTCTTTAGTTGACATTGTGGACTCTTCAATCCAACAAAAAGCAGCTCCACTCCAAAATCCTGCAGGTCTATCTCACAGAGGAAGTAGTTTAAAAACTGTAAAGATGAATCCAAACCTTGAAAGGATTGATCTAAGCATTTGAAGACAGACAAACTACACAAACAACAGACAAGACAAGACAAGAACAAAGGTCACATAGCTTTGCAAAAATAATTTACTATATTTTTCATGTTTTTTTCACACTGCAAGGGCAGACACTGATAGGTCAATTTATTGTGTCAGTAGCATTACTTGTTAATGAAAAATCACAAACCTCTCCTCCCCATGGTGTAAATTCTTCAGTCCAGTAGAAAGCAACCTTATTTCTGGCTTGTGCAGGTTATTATTACTTAAGTCCAACTCTCTCAGAGGGGAGTTTGATGATTTTAGAACTGAAGCCACACTTTCACAGCATAGATCAGTGAGATTGCAGCCTGTAAGTCTGTAACAGAAGTTAAATACAAGCATAAAAGGTCTAGATCAGATGTGTCCAATCCCGCTCTTGGATGGTCACTGTCCTACAGAGTTTAGCTCTCATACCTTCCTAAAAGTTTTGTTAAAAAAGCAGAGGTGGTGATGTCTAGCTTTAGACGCATAAGGGTGAGACTGAAGAGAGGGCAGGTTACGAATGTTTTGTTGTTGTTTACATTAGACTAGAAACATGGGCCATCTGGCATATGAAACATGTAAAGAATACCGTATAAAATGCCATTTGAAACATATGTAACCTGATTTTGTCTCAGGGTGTAGCCATTATTTCAGAATTGAGGGGGGCAGTATGTCAAATGTAATACAATTTTTTTCCATTCTATTCTATTCTATTCTATTCTATTCGTGCCCTTTTATTTCCTTTTCTGTCTGGTTTGTTTAAAAACAACAATTTTAACATTTTAAGATAAATCTCAACATTAATAATCATTATCTTTATTCTAATTTGAAATTATTCGATAACATATCTGTGAAAATTAGAGTGAGATGAAAGACTGTGTGTAAGGCTGTTTACCAGTTAGTGGAGCCAGAAGACTCAATAACAGCAACAAAACTTTAAAAAAAATCTACGGTCACGGTTTCACCAAACTCCATCGTCACTACCTTACTCCACTCACAATCCCAGAGTACTGATCACCTGCACCTCGTCAGTACGCTTATCAGCTCCTGCATATTAGCACACACTACTCCTCTACTTTTTGTCTGCTTTACTCATTGGTATACAGAATACTAACCTGCTTACTTACCTTCTATGATTCTCTCCTGTGATCTCCTCCGGCGTTTCCCCTGTGGCTTCATCTTGTGTTTACCTCCCTAGTCATCATCCTGGAGAAGTGTGTGCACTCCAGCGAATCCACAATCTCCTTCTCTTTCTACAAAGGTAGTTCAGCTCATCATTCTCCAGTATTGCCTTGCTATATTGCTCTTACCCATTGCAACTCACCCTCAATTTGTGAATAATGATCCCAGTTCTGATCTCTTCTGAGTCTGGTATTTCCATAACAGAAGACCAGACCAACACTGCAAGAATGTCGAGTTCCACTGACTCATTTCAGGAGATTGTGGATTCGCTGCGATGGGCCTTAGCCAAGTCAAGTCAAGTCAACTTTATATATAAAGTGCATTATACAATACATATTGTGTCACAGCAGCTTTACAGTGTTAAACAGGAAAAAAGTGTGTTGATAATGCAAGAGGACAATAGTAAATAGTAAATAGTAGTCTTAACATCCACATTAACATCGATCACCACACCAGTCACTCCTTCAACACCTGTTTGCATGGTCAGTCCCATGGCTAACCCAGTGCCCTACTCTGGCTCAGAGAACGACTGATGCAGATTCCTTCTACAATGCTCACTAGCCCTTGAGATGCAGCCGCACCAATTTCCCACTGATAAATCCAAGATCTCTTTTGTCATCTCTCTGTTATCAGGGTGAGCGCTCTGGGTCAGCTGACAACTTTATCTCAGGGGAGCTCTGTTGTAAACTACAACTCCAGTGAAGACCCAATATCAAGTCCAGTCGGTAACTGGTAAACCTCTCAGCCGCCGATATGTGCGCTTAGATGTGGGACCCATGCAGCTCTGGCTTGACCAACTCCATCAAGAATCCCTGGATTTCCTGGTTCTCGGGCAGTTCACTGCTGGTATCATCCTAGGGCATCCATGGTTAACTAAACATGGTGCTATCCTGGAAAACAGGAGTCCTGAAGTGCGGCGAAGGCTGTTACCCAGAATGTTTCCCTCTCCTTCCATGAACCCTCCAAAGACCTGTGAAAGCCCTCCCATCAATCAAACATCCTATTGATCAACTGTCTGTTGATATATCTCCTTGCTACGCCCCTTCAACAACATATTATGTCCAAATAGAGCTTCCCAACTGCTTCCGCACCGGCCATGGGAATGTGCCATAGACCTGCTTCCGGGTGAGACAGTGCCCATGGCAAGATCTGTCCATTATCCATCACAGAGCAGAAGGTCATGGAAGATTATATTGAGGAAGCACTCCAACAAGGCTACATCCATACCTTAACATCCCCTGCTGCTTCAAGCTTTTTCTTCGTTTCCAAGAAGGACAGAGGCCTGCGGCCTTTTATTGACTATTGAGCCCTCAATTAAATAACTGTGAAGTTCAGGTACCCAATTCCCCTCGTCCCAGCAGCCCTGGAACAACTATGAGGAGCATCAGTCTTCACGAAGCTGGATCTTTGGTGCACGTACAACCTCATCCGGATACGTGAGGGTGACGTGTGGACGACCGCCTTCATGACCCCTACTGGCGTAGATGCCGTATGCCCTGGTCAACGCCCCTTCCGTGTTCCAGGATTTCATGTATGAGGTGTTCTGGAAGTACCTCCATCAGTTCGTCCTGGTCTACATCGATGACATTGTGTACTCCCGGAGCTTGGCTGCACATTGCCTCCACATTTTGAAAGTCTTAAAATGATTAAGGGAGTACTATCTTTACCTGAAGGCTGAGATGTGCACATTCCATCAGTCCTCACTTCAGTTCCTTGGTTACACCATCAGTAAGTACGGCATTCAAAAGGATAAGGGGAAGGTGGAGGCAGTGCATAACTGGCCAACTCCAACCACTATCAAGGAACTTCAGAGATTTCTTGGTTTTGCAAACTTCTACCGGCGCTTCAAGAATTTCAGTATCATTACCAGTCCCTTGACAAACCTTCTCAAAAACAGACCCAAGTCTCTGTCCTGGAATCCAGCAGCAACAGAAGCAATGAACACCCTGAATAAAGCCTTCACCCAAGCACCACTCCTTTATCCATCCCGACCCAGACAACCCCTTCTTTTTTGAAGTTGAAACCAGCAGCAGGGGACTCCAGCCTTACTCCAGCCATGTGTCTCCTACTCCAAAAAGCTCACCCCGGCGGAAAGAAATAATGATATCAGGAATAGAGAACTGCTGGCCATCAAACTTGAATGACTTCAACATATCAGGCTGCGTCTGCCCAGCAGAAAGCGGAGCCCCAGATACATCAGCCCCATCAAGATCATCCATCAGATTAACCCTGTCACTTACCAGCTCCAACTTCCTGCACATTACAGAATTCACTCATCCTTCCATGTATCACTACTTAAGCCTTACCATAATCCTGTTTCTGATCCCTCCACAGAGCCTGGTCCCGCTGACGCTTCTACTGCATAGAAAAACCTAAATTTATGCATTCGCATTGCCCCATGAAAAACTTTATGTAAACACATTTCAATGAAAAAGTGCAAATTTACGTTTTATTAAAAGTGCAGATAACATGTCCCACGCATCCCTGCATATTCTGCGCTCATGCTCGGTCTTGATTACAATGTGCAAAATGTTCTTGTAAATTTATTAAAAGATAGATCAACAGAAAAAGCAAATTTATTAAAAGATAGAGCAACAGAAAAAGCAGTGTAAGCATTAGATTTTATGCTTACTGATAGTGGCACCTCGTGGCCAAGGTTGGTACAGCATGCTAATGCTCTTTAGTTGTCTGTATATTTAAAACAATTCTCTCATTTTAAAGAAGTCCCAGGCTTTTCTTCAAATTAATGTTAATGTAAAAGAAAACAGTGTTGGCTTGATAGAGAATTTACATGATGAGATAAATGAATACTCACATAGCTTTTCTGCAGTTGTTCACAGCTGGTATCAGTCTTCTCCTACCCTCCTCTGTTGTGTTGTATTTCTTGAGGTCAAGCTCATCCAGCACCTCCTCTGACATCTGAAGCACGTAAGCTATTGCTGAACAGTGAGCAGGAGAGAGTTTATCCTCTGAGTGTTTGTCTGATTTCACAAAGTCCTGTATCTCTTTGTAGAGAGTCTCATCCTTCATTTCAAGCAGACAGAGGAACAGATTGATGGATATGTCAGCTGAGAAATCATCGTTAGCTCTGATTGTGTATTTAATGTACTGAGTGGTGTTTCTGATGCTCTCTGAGCTGTTCTCTGTTTGTGTCAGAAGACCCTGTAGGAGTCTCTGATTGGACTCCAGCGAGATGCCCAGTAGGAACCGCAGGAACAGATCCAGATGTCCAGTCTTACTAGACAGGGTTTTGTCAACTACTGATTCTAGTAGCTCAGAAAGCTTCCAAGACTTCAACCACTTAACCTCTACAAAGACAAGTTTCAGCGTTTGCATGTTCTTAACAATATATGAGTAAAACACATAGAAAGCAGCAAGAAACTCCTGAAAGCTCAGATGTATAAAGCAATAGACCTTTTTTTGAAAAATCACAGATTCCTCCTTGAAGATCTCAGTGCAAATCCCTGAACACACTGTGGCATCAGTGACGTCTATGCCGCTCTCAATCAGGTCCTCCTCATAGAACATCACATTGCCCTTCATCAGCTGTTTGAAAGCCAGTTCAGCAAGTTTCACAATTTGTCTATTTGACTGTAGGAGCTTCTCTGGGTCATTTTCTTCATACTTCTGATTCCTTATATTTGTCTGAATGAGCAAAAAATGTATGTACATTTCTGTCAGAGTTTTAGGGATTTCTTCACTGTCATTGTGTTTTAGGATGTTTTGAAGCACAGTGGCTGAGATCCAGCAGAAGACGGGGATGTGGCACATGATGTGGAGGCTTCTTGCCCTTCTGATATGTGAGATGATTCTGCTGGCTTGATGCTCATCACTGATTCTCTTCCTGAAATATTCCTCCTTCTGAGGGTCACTGAATCCCTGAATTTCTGTCACACGGTTGAAGTATTTAAAAGGAATCTGATAGGCTGCTGCTGGTCTGGAGGTGATCCAGATGTGAGAGGATGGAAGAAGATCTCCTTTAATGAGGTTTGTTATCAACACACCCAACGATGAAGACCCATGCACATCACAAACTTTATGTCTGTGTGAAAACATCAGTGTAATTCTGCTTTCATCCAGACCATCAAAGATGAAGACAACTTTACATTCATCATAAATCTTGGAGTCTAGAACTTGAAGTTCAGGATGAAAGTACAGCAGAAGTTTGTGAAGACTGTACTGGTGATCTTTAATCAAGTTCAGCTCTCGAAATGGAAGCACAAACATGAAATCTACATCCTGATTGGCTTTTCCCTCGGCCCAATCCAGAATGAACTTTTGCACAGAGACGGTTTTGCCAATTCCTGCAATGCCTTTAGTAAGAACAGTCTTGATTTCAACTTTCCTCTGTTTTCTTTGCTCCTCACATCCTGGTTTAGGTACATGTTTAAAAATGTCATTGCAGCCTATTGGAGTGTGCTGTGAATTATGTGTTCTAGGTGTTTTCTCCATCTGCACAACCTCATGATCTTCATTCGCCCCTTTACTCTCTCCCTCTATGATGTAGAGCTGTGTGTAGATCCTGTTCAGCAGGGTTTGATTCTTTTGTAGTTTGATTCCCTCAAATAAGCTCTCATACTTTCTTTTCATGTAGGTTTTGTGAGTCTCTATTACTCTGTGCAGGACATCATCTGCCGGTTGGTGAGAATCCTCCAGCAGTGTGTGTGTCTGCAGAGCTGCTTTGTTGTGCTGCCTGATGTGGATCTGACTGGAGGAGGAAGTAAAGACTGGATCACCTCCTTCACTACTGCAGAGACAGCAGCAAGAAAAAAGACAAAGGAAACAAATAGTTTAATATACACAAAAACCTAACATTATGTGAGATTTTTATAGTCGGTATCCAGATAATGACCAGTACTTTCAAAGGATTTCTGTCAAAGTATGGCATCGAGTCTTAAGATGCATAAAATACATAACATTTCTAGTCTCTTTCTTCTCAGTACAGTTTCAACAGTTTCAATTTCTCAGAAATAACAGAACAAAAACAGACATAATTTTATGTTTAAATAAAACATTGTACATTATAACAACATGGTATTCTATGACTGTAGTAACTAAAAAAACATTTTCAAATGGTTCTGGCATCTGGTTTTCAATGACTTATATGTACTTCATCTCAAATTACATCCATATAGTACTTTTTGTTGAAAGGAGACATGCCCTGCATCCCAGTGTGTACATTTCAATCCTAACTAGCATGAAAAGGTACAAAAGCACAGTGTGTTGATAAAAGTATGCCATTAAAGTATGCCTAAAATTTAATTAAATAGCATGTGGAGTGTGTGTGTATGAGGAATACGTGTTAACTGTCACAGGATGATTGACAGGCTGGCTATGTCCCAACCAAGGCTTGCCTACTTGTTTGCTACACACTCAAAAGTATTTACTTTTTTTTTTTGTCACAAACAGTACATACAGTACATACTTTTAGTGTATAGTATAAGTAGGTGAATTGGGATGTAAATAAATGGCATTTTTATGTCACCAAAAATATATCATTTAGTTAATAAAGATAACTCTTGCCAAGGTAAACATCTCAGAGTTTCATTTTATGTTTCAACTCACACAGGGTCAGATGTCACTGTTCTATTACTGAGATCAGGAGGGTGACAAATAGAGCTGTTACTCTTCATAGACACACAGCTGGATACTGGAGATGTTGTTCTCTGTGTCATTCTTGCCATATAATTAGTAAAACATCGAAATAATTCAGGCACTGAAATCTGCAAAAGAAAACCATTTAATTTGTTAATAAAATTCAGTTTATTGTTTCCAATAGAGACCACTCACTGCTTCTTGGGACAAAATACAGTGTTACATTGTTTTAGGTATCAGACAAGACTCTGTTGACTGGTTTTGGATACCAGACAAAACGGATATATTCTGACAGGATATGGTACATAGACTGGATCCAATATTCCTGGGGTATCGGAAGGATCCAACACTGCTGAGCTATTAAACATAATTCTTCTACAGAAACAAATATATTTTTGCTTAACTGCATCAGAGCTCACATAAGGTTTATACATTGCCATGAATGGAATTTTTACTGCCAGAACCTGACTGTTGTGCCTTATAATGACAAGAATCTTACCTGATGTCAGAGGTCACTGCTAAGGAGTTCATACATTGAGTTCTTACTCTTTATAGACACGGCTGGGCCCTGGATATTGTGCTCTTTCTCCTCACAGAGACTCACTTGAGAGACTGATTTCAGGACTGCAGGGGGAAAGACAGAAAAAGTTAAATCACATTACTGTATAAAAATGTTTTTGGTTAAATCATACTGAAATATAATAGTACATGATATTTTTTGTCCTTTAATCATTAAAAGGTAAACAGCAACATCTTTCCTTCTGCTGCAGTCCTCAAATTTAATTTTCCATTCCACATATTTAAACTTGCTCACCCACGTTTGGTAACATCACACATAATAAACGTGTCAATGACGTCAAACCTAATGAGAATTTCAAAGCTGCAGTGGACAGGACATTTTATATTGACTAATAAGATAGAAATAAAGGTCTATCATCACTTATAGAAACATCTGTAAATATAACGATCAAGTCTGATTCAATATACTATGTAGAAAGTCATCAACAAAAATAGGCCTCCGAACCCGGACCGCAAATGCTATTTTCTATTAAAATCAAATTTATATTAGGCACATCAAGATCAGCTCAGTAGAGCCGTTTGGGTCCTGTGGTGCCACGGGTTGCTACTAAGGTTAACTGTTGCTACGGTCAGATGTAAAGGCATGCATGCAGTGAAGAAAACAGAAAGCGGCGTGCAGACAAATGAAACTTTCAGTGATTGAAAAAAAAAATGACATTCTCAAATTATGAAAGTTGACGGGCCCTTAAAAAGTCTTAAATTTATTTGTTTTAAATGTAAGGCCATAAAAAATCTTAAATGGTACAAGAAAGTCTTATGATTTCAGGAGGTCTTAAATTTGGGGATGGAAAGACAAGAATTGCGATATGGCTGAATGTGATGATTAAACATCAAAAGGCTATTTTGATTTCATTGAATAAATATGAGCGCTGCACGTTTCAAACTCAGCAGTTGCGCTGCTTTGTGTTCAGTCGTTGCCTGGGAAACCGCTGTATTTCTGCCGTACAGAAAAAGCGCCACCTGCTGGCAGAGAATGAATGCGCATTTTC